>NC_072376.2:146728409-147031439 GCF_028885625.2 Pongo pygmaeus
ACTTCCTCTACAGTGGAAACCATGATCTTTGCCTTTTGTTTCTGTCTTCCTCTCTTCTTAACCAAAACCTTCTGAGATTCCCTCAGTAATTCCTCCATCAGTTTCTCATTCCATCTATCAATCTTTTGTAGTTTCTTAGTAATATCAGGCCAGCTTTTAGTTACAAAATTAACATTTAAAAGATCTTGCCCTACTGGGTCCTTTGTATCTAATCTTGAACATTTTCTCATTTGATCCCTGAGCCTCTGCAGAAACGCAGAGGGAGTCTCCTCTCTTTCTTGCTGAATCTCAAATGCTTTCAAGACATTTTGTGCCCTAGAAGT
Source organism: Pongo pygmaeus (assembly GCF_028885625.2). Lineage (NCBI taxonomy): Eukaryota > Metazoa > Chordata > Mammalia > Primates > Hominidae > Pongo > Pongo pygmaeus. Next base: position 146,728,733 of record NC_072376.2, read on the forward strand.
GGACTCTTTAATCCTCCTAATTATTACTTTCCTAAAATCTTGCATTTGGGCCCAATTCCTGGGGTCATTATTATTACATTTGGGATCTACAGTTGGGAATTTCTGCCCAGATGGCAGGACTAGTTGCCTGGGAGGATGTTCTCTCTCCCAAATGATCATGACTGCCCTTCTAATCATTCCCCTCTCTTCCCCAGTAAACAGAATATTCATGATTGACATTATTTCAGCCCAAGTATAAAGATTAGGTCCTAAAAATTGATCTAGCTGTTCTGCTAAACCAAGCGGATCTTTTAAAAGTGGCCTCATTTCCTTTTTAAAATTTCTAACCTCAGTACTTGTTAAAGGCACACTCACAAATGCAACACCTACCTGTCCCATAGGGACTTCTGTAAGAGGGAACCTGTTAGACTTCTGCTGTTTGGACGGAACAGATAAATTCTTAATGTCCTTCTTACATTGTTCTAATTATTTCCTCAAGTTCAGATAATGATTTAAGGGAACACTGGGTTTAATTCCCTTAAGGCCCAGATTTCTCTTCCTCTGGCCTTCCTGTTGCCCCCTGATCTTCCTGTTCCTTATTTTTGGGAGATGTATTTGGGGGGAAAGCATGTTAGGGTACCCCAGGGATTTTCATTGGGTGAGCACTCTTTACTATGCTCTTTTTCTCCTTCTTCTTTAAGGGGGAACATGGGGATGAATTACCTGATTCAACAAAGAGCATAACCTATCTCTTCTTGCGAGGATGAAGTTTTATCATTTACATAGAGAATTAAAACTTGGCACATTCAATCCTCTTGAGCCAAACATAGGCCAAAAGACCAAAGACTTATGAATGGGATCTTTGGGCCAGGTAAAACAGCCAAACTTTATCATCTTTTGCTTTTCTTTGCCCTTGGTTTAAGGGCTGTCCCTCCAAACCTTCAGAATTCTCCCCAACAAACTATACAGGTGAATATCAAAGGGGGTCTCTTTAGTTCCCTCTTTCCTTTGTTCCCTAGGCCTAGAATTCTTGTTTCCCATTTTGGGTTAGACTTTGTGTTTGAGCTTTTCCCTGTGTACATTTACATTTATATAAAATTAAAAATATGCAAAATTGAACCAGGCATGTATTAAAACATATAAATAGATGCTGTATGAAAAGAATATTAGGAATTCTTCACCAACTTTAGGATAGGTTTTAACTCTGGGGATAGTAATCGAAGAAGTACATAGTGAACATGCTGGTTAATGATATTGTTCCCCACAGGAGAGAAAGATGGAATTTGAACAGGGGAGAACAGAATGGTGGATAAGGCCAACAGTATACCCAAACTACATCAAATTCAAGTTTTCCATGCTCACCAGATTTTTCCTATGTCCAACAATGCACACTGGGGTAATTTTTGTTCCTATTACAAACATAAATATTAAAAAGATAAGTATCACTCTGTAATTAAGGGATATTAACACAGAAACATGAGAAAAATTAATTACTCAAGTCAATAAAAGAAAAAGGGAAAGATAAACAGGCTTATGGAACATTGTAAAAAATTAAATCTAGAACTCACCAATTTGTTTCAGTTTACTCATGGCATACTACATAAAACTGAGGGATAGTTTAATACTTTGGAAAGAAATATTTAGGAGACTGGCTTTGAAAAAAAAAGGTTTTTTTTTTAAACCTGCTTCATAATCAATAGAAACAATTATATGCACTAAAGTCAATATGCTAACATTATGCTCATAATTTATAATTCAAAAGTATACTGATCTTAAAATTTTCAACTGTTAAATAGTTAATTGATTGGTTTAGATTATAGGTATTTCAAATTAAATACTTAAGCTCTGAATTTTTATTACAATTAGTAACAGATACTTCTTTTATAAATTTGAATATTATTTGAATATATGAATACATTTTACATGTATTTCTATTTTATGCATATAATCCATAGGTTTAAAAATTTTAAATTTGAAATTAAGTCCCAGTTTCATGTAACATGACAGAGAAAATTACATTTTGTAAAAGACAATTAAATTTAACAATATTAAGAGGATGCCTTTTAACTTGTAAAGTACCAACAATGGCTCATCAAAAGAATTTCTGCCAGTTTCTGGAATGCATATTTGATTAACAGTGCCTTAGTACTGGGGGTTATGCCTGTATTTTTAGGACACAAAGACTTAATTATTAATGCACCATTCACAATGACTATATTAAAATATATGTGACCATTTATGCTCTCTTTTCATTCTGAAGAGTCTTACAAAATAAACCTGTTGTCTCTACATTTTCATTTAACCCCTGGTTATTGGATGTGTCTTGAAATCAGCTAAAGAAGAGTCAATAAATGCTCTTAATCAGCCCTTTGGTGGCTTATCTATTAAATTAATTTGCATCTTTATCTACTCATCTTTGAAGTCCTGCTGAATCAAATGGCCTTATTAAAAAAAAAAATGAGGGATTTCGACATTCAAATCACAACGGTTTTTCTCATTAACTTAAGAGAATGCTTGAAAAACAAATTTAAATTAATTTTGCAAAGAACTCTTTCTTTGATTCTATTATTAGAAATAAAAACACTTTTAAGGATACTTTTTGGAATCAAATTTTTATAAGTGAGGGACACTATTTAGGAATGTAATTATAATTAGTATGGTTCTTGTGAGTCACTTTATTTTCTCTTAAAAGAGTTATATTTTGAAGAAACACGTGTTAAAGTAATAATAGCGAAGGAGATGCATTGAACACCATGAAAAGATAGCAAAAGGAGAAGGTAGCAATGGAGATTCAAACTCACCTGTGTTTCTACTCTTAATTTGATGCTGTTTTTTTTCTCTTTAATTTATCTCCTGATAGGATTCAGGACAAGTTACCCCAAAATACGGTACCTTGGCATTTGAGAAAACAACAGAAACAGGATGGTCACTCTCTGACCTTGTTATACCTTTCTTTCTTGAAGCGGGTCATAAAACCCTTATGTGAGGGGTGCCTACTATGCACTGGGAGGAAAGAAAGAGCCATATCTCTGAAGATAGTGTATTAGTCCATTCTCGTGCTGTATGAAGAAATACCCAAGACTGAGTAATTTACAAAAGAAAAAAGTTTAATTGACTCACAGTTCCACATGGCTTGGAAGGCCTCAGGAAACTTACAATCATGGCGGAAGGTGAAAGGGAAGAAAGGCACCTTCTTCACAGGGCAGCAGGAAGAAGTAGTGAGCAAAGCAGGGGAAAGCCCATTTTAAAACCATGAGAACTTGTGAAAACTCATTATCATAAGAAAAGCATGTGGGGTAACCACCCCTATGATTCAATTACCTCCCACTGGGTCCCTCCAGTGACACATGGGGATTATAGGAACTACAATTTTAGATGTGATTTGGGTGGGGATACAGTCAAACCATATCATTCCACTGCCTGCAGCTCCCAAATATCATGTTCTCACATTTCAAAACACAATCATGCCTTTACAACAGTCCCCCAAACACTTATTCCAGCATTAACCCAAAAGTCGAAGTCCAAAATCTCATCTGAGACAAGGCAAGTCCCTTCTGCCTATGAATCTGTAAAATCAAAAGTGAGGTAATTACTTCCTAGATACAATGACAGTAGAGGCAATGGGTAAATACACCCATTCCAAATGGGAGAAATGGGCCCAAACAAAGGGTCTACAGGAACCATGCTAGCCCGAAATCTAGTGGGGCAGTCATTAAACCTTAAAGTTGCTACATAATATCCTTTGACACCATGTCTCACATCCAGGTCATGCTGATGCAAGAGGTGGGCTTCTATGGCCTTGGGCAGTCCACCCCTGTGGCTTTTCAGGGCACAGCCCCTGCCTCCTGGCTGCTTTCACAAGTTGGCATTGAATGTCTGCAGCTTTTCCAGGAACATGGTGCAAGTTGTCAGTGGATCTACCATTCTGGGGTCTAGAAGACAGTGGCCCTCTTCTTACAGCCCCACTAGGCAGTGCCCCAGTAGAGACTCTGTGTGGGGGCTCCAACCCCACATTTTCCTTCTGCACTGCCCTAGCAGAGGTTCTCCATGAGGGATGCGCCCCTGCAGTAAACTTTTGCTTGAACCTCCAGTCATTTTCATACATTCTCTGAAGTATAGGTGGAGGTTCTCAAACCTCAATTCTTTACTTTTGTGGACCCACAGGCTCAACACCATGTGGAAACTGCCAAGGCTTGGGGTTTGCATCTTCTGAATTAGTGTCCTGAGCTGTACCCTGGTCTCTTTTAGCCATGGCTGGAGCTGAAGCAGCTGGGATGCCGGGTGCCATGTCCTGAGGATGCACAGAAGAGGGGGCCCTGAGCCCAGCCTAGGAAACCATTTTTTCCTTCTAGGCCTCTGAGCCAGTGATGAGAGGGGCTGCCATGAAGACCTCTGATGCCCTGCAGACATTTTCCCCATTGTTTTGGCAATTAATATTTGGCTCCTCATTACTTATGCAAATTTATGCAGCCTGCTTGAATTTCTGCTCAGAAAATAGGTTATTCTTTTCTATTGCATCATCAGGCTGCAGATTTTCCAAATTTTAATGCTCTGCTTCCCTTTTAAACATGACTTCCAATTCCAAACCATCTCTTTCAAGTTCAAAGCTTTATAGATCTCTAGGGGAGGGGCAAAATGCCACCCGTCCCAATGCTAAAGCATAACAAGAGTGACCTTTGCTCCAGTTTCCAAGAAGTTCCTCATCTACCTGTTAGACTACCTCAACCTGGACATCATTGTCCATATCACTATCAGCATTTTGGTCAAAGCCACCCAACAAGTCTCTAGGAAGTTCCAAACATTCCCACATTTTTCTCTTTTTCTGACCCCTCCAAACTATTCCATCCTTTGCTTGTTACCTAGTTTCAAAATTACTTCCACATTTTGGGGTATCTTTATAGCAGTGCCCCACTACTCCTGGTATTAATTTACCATATTAATCCATTTTCATGCTGCTATGAAGAAATACCCAAGACTGGGTAATTTGTAAAGAAAAAAGGCTTAATTGATTCACAGTTCCACTTGGCTGGGAAGGTCTCAGGACACTGACAATCATGGTGGAAGGTGAAAATACCTCTTCACAGGGCAACAGGAAAGAGAAGGGCTGAGCAAAGGGGAAAAAGCCCCTTAGAAAACTATCAGATCTTTTGAGAATTCACTTACTATCACAAGAACAGCATGGGGGTAACTGCCCCCAAGATTCAATTACCTCCCACTGAAGATTATGGGAACTACAATTCAAGATGAGATTTGGGTGGAGACGCAGCAAAACCATAGATAGCAATGCAGAGAAGAAACTATAAACAAACAGACCTTGCTAAGTTCTCCCAGTTTGTTGCCATTAGATCATGCTCCCTTTGTCCAATCATACTTCTTCACAACTATTCACTTCTTCATCAAACTTTGTGTAAAAATATACAGGTTTTCCTGTTTCTATGGGTATTCATTTCTGAAGGCTCCCATGTTACACACAATTTAAATTAAATAGAGTATGCCAGGACAGTTAAAGAGGCTTCATTCCAAAATACATTTGTTCATTCATTCAGCAAAATTTCTTTAAGAATCTACTTATCTACTTTATGCCAGAAAATGTACTGTGTCAGAGTAGATAGTAATCAGCAAGTGGACACAATCTGAAGTTTGCAGAGTATACAACCTAACAGGTGGAAAAATACATCATTAGAAATTGTGATAATAGCAATGAAGGAAAATCAAAGGCCTCAATGACAGAACACTATGAGGTGTCTTTTTCAGATAAATACTATGAGAAGGCCCCTCTGCAGAGCTGACATTTTAGATGACACCTAAGGATAAGAAGAATCCAGAAATGTGAGTATGCAAGGGAAGTATTTCCAGAAAGAGTGAACTATAAACAAAATGAATTGACCCAAGAGAGAGCTTACCATTTTTGGAAACTAAAACAAGAACAATGTGTTTAGAGTGTGCTGTGGGCTGAGACTAGTTCAAAATAAAATAGAAGATCGATTTGATAGGTAGATTATGCAGTACCTCCTAGGCCATGTTTAAAAGACTAGGTATTGTTATAAATGCAATGAAGAGACCCAGAATGGTAGATGTGAAAAACATACACATACTGGGAGAAGAAATGCAGGACCCTGAAATTCTAAGCTGAACATAAAGTCTTACATGACAGTACTAAAAGCTTATTTCCCAGGCCACGCCTATAAATGTGAAGGTTTGTTGATGTTTATACATGATATTGTTTGGCTATTTTCAAGTCTTTTATGGTATGGAGACTTATAGGTGAGAAGTTCGTTTTCATCTTTGTCCTCAAAATTGGCTGACATATTCAAAATGTCTCTTAATGAATATTTCTTATATACATAAATATTTACAAAGAATAATATAATTCTGTTTATATGTGTTTATCAATCTACCTATGTATTACTATATCCGGATGTCAAGGATATTCTTTTTTGGACAGAAGCATCATCATTGAGGATGGGAGGCAGAACTACATTGCAGCTCTGACTCGGATGGATAGAGCAGCATGCAGAGATTCGCATTGTGAATTTTAACTCCAGAAAGACTGCAGGAATAAATGGGGAATCCCAAAAAGACCCACAGACCCTCTGAAGGAAGCAGATTGCTCCTAAAGTACCCAGGAGACACCCTAAATACTGTGAGTGCCCAAACTGCAGAAGTGGGAAAGGAAGTTCCTTTGTTGCCAAACACACACCCCCACTGAGGAAACTGAATGTCTGGCTTGCAGCACAAGATTTTGACCTCACCTGGAGCTGAGACAATTTAGAGAGCCAAGCAAAATATAGAAGTAGAGGAGCAACGGGAAAGACCCTGGGAGCTTGCTGGGTCTTCTCAAGCAGGCCATTCCTGCCTGGCATCACAAGGATCCTTCAGGTGTGTGGCCATTGGCCCCAGGAAAATGCCACAGGAAGAAGGAAGTCTTCAGTTGAACTTTGTAATAATTTGGACCAGTCGAGAAGCCTCCTGGTCAGAACTCAGGGGAGGGCATGAATCTGGTGTGCAGACTCCACAGGCAGGGGAAGAACTAAAGCTCTTTTCTTTTGCAGCTGGGAGGCAGGTATTGTGGGGCAAGTCCTCAACCATGATTGCCCACTGCCTGGAAACAGACTTGGTGCTGTTAGGGGGAACGTGGTGGGAGTGAGACTGGCTCTTCAGATTGCATGAGAGCTGGGTGAGGCCTATGACTGCGGCTTTCTCCCACTTCCCTGACAACCTGCATGACTCAGCAGAGGCAGCCATAATCCTCCTAGGTACACAACTCCATTGACCTGGTAACCTCACCCACATCCCCCACAGCAGCCGCAGTAAGAACCGCCCAAGGAGAGTCTGAGCTCAGACACACCTAGCCCTGCCCTGACCTGATGGTCCTTCCCTATCCATCTTGGTAACTGAAAAAAGGGTGGGTATTCTTGGGAGTTCTAGGGCCCCACCCACCACTGGTTCCTCTCCTTACTACCACAGCTGATGCTCTCTGGAAAGCACCACCTCCCAGCAGGATTCCAACCAGACCAAAAATAGAACATTAAACCACACAAGCTAAGAACCCTCACAGAGTCCATTTCACCCTCCTGCCACCGCCACCAGAACAGGTGCTGGTATCCACAGCTGAGAGACCCATAGACAGTTCACATCACAAGACTCTATGCAGACAGCTCCCAGTATCAGCCCAGAGCTTGGTAGACTTGCTAAGTGGCTAGACCCAGAAGAGAGATAACAATCTCTACATCTCAGCTGTCAGTGAGAGACAGGACTAGCTGGATTTCCTAGGCAGACTAAGAATCCCTAAGCCTAGCTGGGAAGGTGACTGCATCCACCTTTAAACACGGGGTTTGCAACTTAGCTCACACCAGACCAATCAGGTAGTAAAGAGAGCTCACTAAAATGCTAATTAGACAAAAACAGGAGGTAAAGAAATAGCCAATAATCTATCACCTGAGAGCATAGGGGGAGGGACAATGATCAGGATATAAACCCAGGCATTCGAGCCGGCAACAGCCAACCCCCTTTGGTCCCCTCCCATTGCATGGGAGCTCTGTTTTCACTCTATTAAGTCTGGCAACTGCACACTCTTCTGGTCCGTGTTTGTTACGGCTCGAGCTGAGCTTTCACTTGCTGTCCACCACTGCTGTTTGCTGCCGTCCCAGACCCACCATTGACTTCCACCCCTTCAGATATGGCAGGGTGTCTGCTGCACTTCTGATCCAGAGGGGCATGTCCACTGCCACTCCCAATTGGGCTAGAGGCTTGCCATTGTTCCTGCCTGGGCTAAGTGCCCAGGGTTTGTCCTAATTGTGCTGAATAGAGCTATAACACTCACCACATGGCCCAAGATTCCATTCCTTGGCATCCGTGAGGCCAAGAACCCCAGGTCAGAGAACAAGGGGCTTGCTGCCATCTTGGAAGCGGCCCGCCACCATCTTGGGAGCAATAAGAACAAGGACCCCCCAGTAACATCAGGAATCCACATCCATAGGAAAAAGGAGAGGGTTCTACATCAAGGGAACTCCCTGTGGGACAAAAGAATCTGAACAACAGCCTTTAGCCCTAGACCTTCCCTCTGACAGAATTAACCCAAATGAGAAGGAACCGGAAAACCAACTCTGGTAATATAACAAAACAAGGATCTTTAACACAATGAAAAAATCACACTAGCTCACCAGAAATGGATCCAAACCAAGAAGAAATCCCTGGTTTGCCTGAAAAAGAATTCAGGAGCTTAGTTATTAAGCTAATCAGGGAGACACCAGAGAAAGGCGAAGCCCAGTGCAAGGAAATCCAAAAAACAATATAAGAAGTTGAGGGAGAAATATCCAAGGGAATAGATAGCATAAAGAAAAAACAATAAAAACTTCAGGAAACATCAGACACATTTATAAAAATGCAAAATGTTCTGCAAAGTCTCAGCAATAGAATTCAACAAGTAGAAAAAGAAATTCAGAGCTTGAAGGCAAGTTATTCGAATTAACCCAATCCAACAAAGTTAAAAAGAAAAGAATAAGAAAATATGAAGAAAGCCTCCAGTAAGTCTGGGATCATGTTAAATGACCAAACCTAAGAATAATTGGTGTTCCTGACTAAGAAGAGAAATCTGAAAGTTTAAAAAACATATTTGAGAAATAATTGAGGAAAAGTTCCCCAGCCTTTTTAGAGACCTAGACATCCAAATACAAGAAGCAAAAACAGCCTCTGGGAAATTCTTCACAAAAATATAATCGCCTAGGCACATTGTCATCAGGTTATCTAAAGTTAAGACAAAGAAAATAATCTTAAGAGCTGTGAGACAGAAGCACCAGGTAACCTATAAAGGAAAACCTATGAGATTAACAGATTTCTCAGTAGAAATTCTAAAGCTAGAGTTTCTAGCTTGAAGGGATTGGGGCTAGAAGGGATTGGGGTCCTATCTCTAGCCTCCACAAACAAAACAATTATCAGCCAAGAATTTTGTAGCCAGTGAAACTAAGCATCATATATGAAGAAAAGATACAGTCTTTTTCACACAAACAAATGCTGAGAGAATTCGCCACAACCAAGCTAACACTACAAGAACTGCTAAAAGGAGTCTAAATCTTGAAACAAATCCTGGAAATATGTCAAAACAGAACCTTTCTAAAGTATAAATACACAGGATCTATAAAACAAAAAATCAAGGTATACAGGCAACAAATATCACCATGAATGGAACATTACCACACATCTCAATACTAACATTAAATGTAAATGGCCTAAATGCTCCACTTAAAAGATACAGAACTGCAGAATGGATAAGAATTCACCAACTGACTATCTGCTACCTCAAGGGACTCATCTAACACATAAGGACTCACATAAACTTAAAATAAAGGAATGGAAAAAGGCATTTCATGAAAATGGACACCAAAAGTGAGCAGGGGTAGCTATTTTTATATCAGACAAAACAAACTTTAAAGCAACAGAAGTTAAAAAAGACAAAGAGTGACATTATATAATGGTAAAAGGTCTTGTCCAACAGGAAAATATTACAATCCTAAACATATATGCGTCTAACACTGGACCTCCCAAATTTATAAAACATTTACTAATAGACCTAAGAAATTAGATAGACAGCAACACAATAATAGTGGAAAACTTCAGTGCTCCACTGACAGCAGTAGAGAGGTCATCAAGACAGAAAGCCAATAAATAAACAATGGATTTAAAATATACCTTGGAATGAATAGACTTAACGGATATATACAGAACATTCCATCCAATAACCAGAGAATAAACATGATATTCAACAGCTCATGGAACTTTCTCCAAGATAGACCATATGATAGGCCACAAAAAAAAACCTCATTGAATTTAAGAAAATTGAAATTATTTCAAGATTTCTCTCTGACCACAGAGGAATAAAACTGAAAACCAACTTCAAAGGCACCTGCCAAACCATGAAAATACATGGAAATTAAATAACCTGTTCCTCAAAAATGAAATCAAGATGAAAATTTAAAAATTCTTCAAACTGAATGACAATAGTGACACAACCTATCAAAACCTCTAGGTTACAGCAAAGGCAGTGCTAAGAGGAAAGTTCATAGCCCTAAACACCTACATCAAAAGACTGAAAAAGCACAAACTGACATTCTAAGGTCACACCTCAAGGAACTAGAGAAACAAAACAAAACAAACCCAAGCCCACCAGAAGAAAGGAAATAACCAAGATCAGAGCAGAACTAAATGAAATTGAAACAAAAAATATACAAAATATAAGTAAAACAAAAACCTTTGTCTTTGAAAAGATAGATAAAATTGGTAGACCATTAGCAAGATTAACCAAGAAAGAAGAGAGGAAATCCAAATAACCTCAATAAGAAACAAACGGGAGATATTACAACTGACACCACAGAAATATAAAGGATCATTCAAGGCTACTCTGACACCTTTCTGCACATAAACTTGAAACCTAGGAGAGATAGATAAATTTCTGGAAAAATACAACCTTCCTAGCTTAAATCAGAAAGAATTAGATACTCTAAACAGACCAATAACAAGCAGCAACATTGAAAATGGTAACTTAAAAATTACCAAAAAAAAAAAAAAATAGTCCAGGACTAGATGGATTCATAGCAGAATTCTACCAGACATTCGAAGAATCGGTACCAATCCTATTGACACTATTCCACAAGATAGTAAAAAAGGAAACCCTTCCTAATTCATTCTATGAAGTCAGCATCACCCTAATACCCAAATAGGAAAGAACATAACCAAAAAAGAAAATTACAAACCCATATCCCTGATAAACATCAATGCTAAAATCCATGATACAATACTAGCTAACTGAATCCAACCACATATCAAAAAGACAATCCACCGTGATCAAGTGGGTTTCACACCAGGGATGCAGGGATGGTTCACATATGCAAGTCAACAAATGTGATATACCACATAAACAGAATTAAAAACAAAAATCACTTGATCATCTCAATAGATACAGAAAAAGTATTTAACAAAATCCAGTGTTGCTTTATGATTAAAACTCTCAGCAAAATCAGCATACAAGAAACATACCTCAATGTAATAAAAGCCATCTATGACAAACCCACAGCCAACATTATACTGAATGGGGAAAAGTTGAAAGCATGCCCTCTGAGAACTGGAACAAGACAAGGATACTCATTTTCACCACTTCTATTCAACATAGTACTGGAAGTACTAGCCAGAGCAATCAGAGAAGAGAAAGAAATAAAGGACATCTAAAGTGGTAAAGAGGAAGTCAAACTGTCACTGTTTATTGACAATATGATTGTTTACCTCAAAAACCTTAAAGACTTCTCCAGAAAGCTCCTAGAACTGATAAAAGAATTCAGCAAAGTTTTCAGATACAAGATTAATGTACACAAATGTAGTAAATCTCCTACACATCAATAGTGACCAAGCAGCAAATTAAATCAAGAACTCAAGCCCTTATACAATAGCTGCAAAAAATCTGAAATATTTAGGAATATACCTAACCAAGGAGGTGAAAGACCTCTACAGAGAAAACTACTAAACACTGCTGAAAGAAATCATAGATGACACAAACAAATGAAAACACATCCCATGTTCATGGATGGGTAGAATCAATACTGTGATAATGACCATACTGCCAAAAGCAATCTACAAATTCAATGCAAGCCCTATCAATATACCACCATCATTCTTCACAGAAAGAAAAAAAAATTCTAAAATTCATATGGAACCAAAAAAGCCCACATAGCCAAAGCAAGACTAAGCAAAAATAACAAATCTGGAGGCATCGTACTACCTTATTTCAAAGTACTCTCTAAGGCCATAGTCACCAAAACAGCATGGCACTGGTATACAAATAGGCACATAGACCAATGGAACAGAATAGAGAATCCAGAAATGAACCCAAATACTTGCAGCCAACTGATCTTCGAAAGAGCAAACAAAAACATAAAGTGAGGAAAGAACACCCTTTTCAACAAATGATGCTGGGATAATTGGCTAGCCATAGGTAGGAGAATGAAACTGGACCTTCATCTCTCACGATATACAAAAATCAACTCAAGATGGATTAATGACTTAACTAAGACTTGAAACCATAAAAATTCTACAAGATAACATCAGAAAAACCCTTCTAGACATTGGCTTAGACAAGGATTTCATGACCAAGAACCCAAAAGCAAATGCAATAAAAACAGAGATAAATAACTGGAACTTAATTAAAATAAAGAGCTTTTGAACCACAAAAGGAACAGTCAGCAGAGTAAACACAGTGGGAGACAATTTCACAATCTATATATCTAACAAAGGTCTAATATTCAGAATCTACAAGGAACTCAAATCAACAAGAAAAAAACAATTCCATCAAAAAGTGGGCTAGGGACATGAATAGATATTCTCAAAAGAAGATATACAAATGGCCAACAAACATTATGAAAAAATGATCAACACCACTAATGACTAAGGAAATGCAAGTCAAAACCACAATGTGATACCTCATTACTTCTGTAACAATGGCCATAATCAAAAAATCAAAACACAGTAGATGTTGGCCTGGATGCGGTGATCAGGGGACACTTCTACACTGTTGGTGGGGATGTAAACTAGTAAAACAATTAGGCAAAACAGTGTGGAGATTCCTTAAAGAACTAAAGTGAAATTACCATTTGAACCAGCAATCCCACTACTGGGTATCTGCCCAGAGGAAAAGAAGGCATTATACGTAAAAGATACTTGCACATATGTTTATAGCAGCACAATTTGCAATTGCAAAATTGTGGAACCAGCCCAAATGCCCATCAATAAACTAGTGGATAAAGAAACTGTGGTATATTTATATACAATGGAATACTACTCAGCCATAAAAAAGCATGAATTAAGGGCATTCACAGTCTCCTGGATGAGACTGGAAACTATTATTCTAAGTGAAGTAACTCAGGAATGAAAAACCAAACATCATATGTTCTCACTGAAACGTGGGAGCTAAGCTATGAGGACACAAAGACATAAGAATGATACAATGGACTTTGGGGACTTGGGGGTAGGGTGGGAGTGGGGCAAGGAAGAAAAAAATAAAGTGCAATGAGAAGTTATTGAAATGGTTTCAAAAACATGTTAGCAATGCAGACCAGTTTGAAGGTTATTTCAGTATTCTGGTGAAAGAAACGTACCTTGATCTTTAAGGTGGTGACAGTAGCAGTGGAAACAAGTTAACTGAGAAACTAGATAAAACAAGTAATGGAATTTGGAGATGTATGTAATTAAGATATTAAGGAGAAAGAAGTACCAAGAATGACCCCAAATTTTCTCTAAAGGTAAATGGTAATGATATTTGAGGAGATGAGAAAAACAGATAGAAAAACGATTAGTATGAAAGAAAATCAAGAGTTCAGTTTTAAATGTATTAAATTTAAAAGTGTTGAAAGGGCCAGGCATGGTGGCCCATGCCTATAATCCCAGCAGTTTGGAGGTCCAGACAAGAGGATTGCTTGAGGCCAGGCACTCAAGACCAGTCTTAGCAATATAGCAAGACCCTGTCTCAAAACAAACAAACAAAAAGAATAAATAAAAGTCTTGAAAGACAGTCCACTCTAGGTGAAATACAGATAAACATATGAGTATGGAACTCAAAAAAGTGGTCTACTTTGGAGATATACATTGAAGTGGTCTACTCTGGAGATATACATTTAGTGCAAAGTGTCTTAAAGATGTCCTTTAAATAACCTAAGAAGAGAATGCAGAGAGAGAAGAGAGCTCTCAGAACAATGACTTCTAATATTTGGATTTTAAATAGAAGAAGAGGACCTAGACAAGGACACTGAACAAGAATTGCTAGAGGATCTGGAAAATATTTAGTCAATATGCCAAGGGGAAAGAATGCAATGAGGCAGCAGCATCTCTAAGAAAAAGATAACAGTTAACCGCCAAATATTCTTACTATTGAACAAAGGCTAGAATCAGGATATGGGTAGAACTATAAGAATGTAGGCTATGTCAAAATATCACAGAGCCCCTGTATATGGCACCAGGACTCAGGCAAAGTGTAGGAATATGATGCCAAGCAACTTTAAAGGCAAGGCAAGAATATAAGCTTAAAAGTTAAAGGTTTAGTTTTATGAAATATGAAAATTTGTTTAGAATTGTGGGTGTCCCAATAGAATACCCCTTTTCTCTGGCTGTGTTTAATATAAAGTGAGACAATAGACAGAAAAGAGTGTAACAGATTCCTTTATCACTGATAAGAACTAGATTGGATGGTAGGGGAATAAATGACATCCTACTAGTGAAACACAAAATTAGAGAGTCTTCGCCATTTAGTCGCAGGAATATTATAGACTTTCCATATAGGAGATCAACCCATACAAGACTAATGGCATAGGGAACTAGACCAGAGAAATTTGCTTTCTTTGAGGTTTAGGATTCCAGATTCACCCCCTCAGAAATTACTCCAAGTTCCCTTGGAAAGTAGTGCATGTGGGAATACACTAGAGATTAGGAGGGCTTAGAATAATCTCATTTTGTGGAAACCAGAGGAGACAGACTGGGAAAAAACATCCTCCTCACATCCCAACAGACATGCTTGTTGACAATGTGATAAATGTCAAGTTCTTGGTCAGGAAATAAAGAGTGGAGCTAATAAAATTGGAGTATAGAACAGAGAATCCATTGTCTAGGACGTCTTGGGGCTGAATAAGACAAACATTACTGAGCAAAAGTTCTTAAACTTAAACTTGATGGTTTTGCTTTAAAACCATCAGTAGTGACAGGATTGAACCTGGAACTGGAGAAAGATTTGATCTTTGAAGGAGCTTAAAGTGGCTCCAGTTGTGAATACAAAAAACAAAAAATGGGCCATGTAAATAGACCATTGCCATGGATAAGGCACTATAGTAAACAGATAACTAGCCGGAAGTTATCCCTCTTACATAAGAAAAAAAGAAAAAAATAATACTCTATATGACATAAAGAAAAACTTATAATGCTAGAGAAATGATGAAATCTGTTTCTAGGTTACATGCAGGTAAAGACATAGGTGATTTGACTTTGATTCCACATAAATTTATCTCAAGCCATACAAGAGTGATTTTCATAGACAGGTCAAAGAGAAATGGCAATATTTAATTTTTCATTTATAAAGTATGCAGTGTAGTAATCAGAATGTTTTAGTTTAAAATGGCAAAATCCTAACTCAAACTAGACACCCAACCTGGGTTCTAATAGGAGAAACTTTTAAAAGGAAATTGATTGTTATTAATTGGGAAGTACAGGTGTGGTTTGGGTCTCAGGGCTGAGAGGGGCACAGATTATAAATTCAAATCTCTCTCTCTCTCTCTCTCTGTGTGTGTGTGTGTTTGTGTGAGAGACAGAGAGTTTGATGTTTTCTCACTTCTCTGTTCTCATACATATTTCCTTCTCACTCTATATACACTTGATACAAAGCTTTGTGCATGTTTCTCTATGAACATTCCAGGGAAATGGCCGGAGACTGCTTTAATCAATACCACCACTGAGTGGCTTTTATGAAACTTTTGTGTGAAACTGAAAATGAAACTGTCTAGATGAAGAAATTATAAAATCATGCCCCATTTAAAATAGACTCAGCCATATGAGCTGGACTCATCAGAGAAAAGTGTGCCTCTTCCTCTGGTGGAAGCAGTCCTGTGTCAGGGCACATGGCTTGACAAGTGACATTTAGGCTGAATTTCATCTTCCAGTCACTAACTTTTATCTGCCTTTGTGCAGCCAGCAGGAGTCCTTGGTGCCAGGCTTACATTATTCCATGAAAACAACTGAAAGAAACAGAAAACTCCCTCTCAAAATGCACATATGTATAACCCCAACAAAGACTCACTGACTGCATCAATGTGGTCATAGATCAGGATGCTTTGATTAGCTAGCACTTGCAGAAACACATGGCAAGTGGGGTGGGCTTTCTGCCAAAAGGGAAGGGTGTTGTTCCCATATGAAGGAAAAAGGGCTGCTGAGTAAAACAAAGCGACAAATGTTCCCTGCCTTCCTATTCTCACCCCTCTCACACACATACGCACACTATCAAACACACAAACAAAAACGCTTATCTTGACTATCATACTTCAGCTATCCAGCTACCCTTTTCCTCTTATCTCTTTTGAATGCAGATTTCTGAATAAAATAGTTCCTAAAATTGCTGTCTCCACTTTTTCTTTCACTTCTTCTTCAGCTCAGTCTGATGTTTCTCAAATCATTCTACCAAAACAGTGCTTGCTAAGGTTACACACAACTTTCTTGTTAAATCAAAGAAATTATATATATATTTCTAGTTTGTATCTAACTTGACATCTTAGCAGAATTTGATTTCAAAGATCATACCTCTCCTTTCTTGAAGAAGTCCTCCTTTGACAAAAGTGACTCCACATTGTCTCGATTTTTCTGCCATCTCTGGCCAATTTCTTTTTAGTGCTTTTTGCATTTTCATCTTTTTTATTCCAACTATTAGATATTGGAGCATCAGGAATTTTGGTGCTTGGTCTACTTCTCCACTTTCCTCACTTTACGTTCTATCCCTAAGCAATCTCATCCACAATTCTATCTTAAAATATACAGAGATGGCTGAAAATCTGAACCCATAGCTAGCTAAAGCATCCCCTCTGAGCTATGACTGCATCAAACTGCCGTGTTGAAAATTGCTTTTGGATATCTTAGAGGCACTTTTAATTAAATATGTTCCTAGTTAAAAATGTTATTTTTCCCTCTTTCTTTCATCAAGCATATCTGCGTGCATTTACACAGTTCTCTTTCAGTTGAACAAGTCTCAGGGTGTAACATCACTGCCATGTTCTGAATATATGTGTTCCTTCAAAATTCATACATTGAAATTCTAACCCCCAAGGTGGTAGTATTAGGAAGTAGGGATTTGGATAGGTGATTAGGTCATGAGAGCACAGCTCTTCTGATGAGATTAGTGTCCGTATAAAAAAGGACCAAGAGAACTCTGTCACCCCTTCTGCCATGTGAGGATGCAGTAAAAAGACTGCCATCTATGAATCAGAAAGCAAGCCCTGACCAGACACAAAATCTGCCCAATACCTTGTCCTGGAACTTCCCAGTTTCCATAATCATAAAAGATAAATTTCTGTTGTTTATATGTCTCCTAATCTATGATATTTTGTTATAGTAGCCCAAACAGACCAAGACAATCCCCATCCATCATGACCTAGTGACCACTATCTCCTCTCTTTTACTCATCATGTTCAGTGTATATCTAGGTCCTGTAGAATTCACTACTTAGGTAAATCTTAAATTCTTTTTTTTTTTTTTTTTTTGAGACGGAGTCTCACTGTGTCGCCCAGGCTGGAGTGCAGTGGAACAATCTCGTCTCACTGCAAGCTCCGCCTCCCAGGTTCACGCCATTCTCCTGCCTCAGCCTCTGGAATAGCTAAGACTAGAGGCGCCCACCACCACGCCCGGCTACTTTTTTGTATTTTTGGTAGAAACGGGGTTTAACCGTGTTAGCCAGGATGGTCTCCATCTCCTGACTTCGTGATCCGCCCGCCTCGGTCTCCCAAAGTGCTGGGATTATAGGCGTGAGCCACCGTGCCTGGCCTTAACTTCTTTAATATTATTTCACTTTTATTGTTACTATACAAACCAGCCTCACCCTCACACCTGGACCGCCACATTGGCCCAGGAGCCAGTTTCCTGTCTAGCATCTTCTACTCTGTCCTCCAGTTTCTCTTTTTCAATGCAGCCAAAGTAATTTTTCTGAAGATCAAATAATATCACTCAGCAACCAAAATCTCAGACAGTGCTTAAAATGTCTCACATTGTCTGGTCCTATCTACATCCATGATTTAATGTTTTGCCACCTCTGTCACTTGGTCTTTCTATTCCAGAGTCACAGGGCTTCTTTCTGTTTCTAGCATGTACCCTTCCCTCACAAAATAGGATCTTTGCACATACTTCATACTTTTCATTATGAACGGCATGCTTTTTCTCCCCGTTTTCATATTGCAACCTTAGATCCCACAGATTTCAATTCAATTTTCAATACCTTAGGAAGGTATTGTCTGACTTTTAAACTGGGTAAAATATTCTTAATATGCCCTCTCAAAAATTTGTGTCCCTCTCATTCACAATACTCTTTACATTTGTAATTTTGAATTTAATGTTTCTTGGATAAATAAATTACCAACATTCAAATAATTTCCTCACTACCATAACCCAGCATACAAAATAAACCATGCTTAACTTTCTGAAAAGTAGACTTGTCCAGGACTCTACCAATTACTGCATCTAATTGAATGCTAAGATCTAGGAGTTATGATTGTTCTCATTGCTTAGATCCAGGTAGAGCTACTTATAATCCAGTAACATATTCCTGAATGTTGTAGTATGTATTTTAATGAACCCAATGTCATTGGTGGCATAATAATTTCATTTTGGTTAGGGTTGGTTAAAGCAAACATACTCTAGTTGCTAGTCCAGAACCCAAACTATATACCGCTTATCAAAATAGTATACTTATTTTCAATGAATCCCTACTTTTCTGATAATGAAATTATTTCCTTGGACAGATGTAGCAAATACTGTAATGTGCCACACATACCCCCCTGTTTTCACACTCCAAGACTGAAGCATCCATTTATCTAGGGGCAGATAGTATTGTCACTCAAGACTCTCAGATGAGTCCATCTCTGGGAGTTGCTTTGGGTCAAGAAAGCGACTTTACTCAAGATTATTTTCATTTATCGTGGTGATGATGCAGACATAATAAGATGTTTCATAAAACTTGAAAAAATGGTGAACCTCAATTAGTAATTTGATGTAAACAACAATTGATAGGACTGCCATGGCAAATCATAGTGAAAAAGATCAAAAGACTCATATAGTTGAGCATGCTAGAGTGAACATACCATGTAAGACTGAAAAACCCATCTGCTGCCTATGTCCCATGAGAGAGCCTAGAGGAGACTCTGCTTACCGACATAATAAATATGCACTGGGGTAAAGGGCCCTAGCATCATTAAGAAGATCATTGTTGTAGGTCTCATATAGTACAGTGCTGACAGTAAGAGATACTATACAGCACTGTTTTGTTTGGTAGTAATGGTTATAACAGGACCTCAAACACAGAAGTGAGATGGCAGAAATTAGCTGTCAGAAACATGCTGGGTGCCATTAGCATAGTTACTCATAAGGTCAGGATGTCCTGACACACAGAGAGCCACAGAAATTGTTAATAGATAGAATATAATTTCCCTATGTGTAAGATATCTAGGTAGCCAACAAGTTTACTGCTAAATATATACGACCAAAATAAAGCAAGAATAGATGATAGAGGTTGATGCCATATATCCCAATTAAATGTCTTGATTTATTGCCTTGTTTATGAAATGGAGCAGGGATTCAGACCCACAATTTATTGGCTAAAGAAGGTCTTCTAAAAACAAACAAACAAAGAAAACAGGAAAACACCATGTCAAGTGTATATCATAATGGGAACGCTTCCTGAATGGCAAAGAAAGGACTTACAAAAATCTGATGCCCCATAACAGTAACAAGAGCATAGGAAAAAAAAAAAAAAAGCCGATATAAACTTTTTCAGAACTCTGGAAAATAGCCAAATGTTTGCAACAATTGAAGGAAGACTTACCCAATAAAAATAGCTGAATCTAGGTAAAATATTGAACTTTGTCACTATTTTAATGTGATCTAATCCCGTTCCCCTCTCCATGGCTTTGCAGTATCCTTGAAAACCAATGGCCTCATGATTGTCATGACTGATCAAAACCAGTACCTTATTAGTCACTGAAAGGAACTGAATGGGTTTGGAGATCCTAAAACTCCACATCACAGGGAATTATCACTATTTGACCACCTGGAAACTTTATGGAAAACGCCACTCAGTTTATCTTTGTTTGACCTAACTTAGACTTCACTCAGTGTTAACAACGCATATAAAACACATTTGTCAAAAACAGTCAGCTACCATTGTTTAATATTAAAGGTTCTTCAGTCAGCACCACCTGTTGGGACTAGTAAGAGGCTAGCCAAACCACTTAAAATGAAAAATTAGGGAATTATATGTCTATAGGTCCTTTGAAAACTCTGACAAGCTCCTGGAAATATAGAATATTATGTATGCATAACATAACATTATCCTGGACTGTGGAAACACTCAGGAGGCTTGAGATAATCTAAATCTAAATCTAAATCTAACTCTAAATCTAAATCTAAATCTAATAATGTAAGGAAACCAGAAAGGCCAAATTATCCTTGAAAAGTAAAAACAATGTTGGATAACTCACACTTTCTGATTTCAAAAGTTGCTACAAATTGCAGTAATCAAGAGAGTATGCTACTGGAATAAGGATAAAAATATAGATAATTGGGAAATAATTGAATGTCCAAAAAAAACCCTCACATTTATGATCCACTGATTTTCAACAACAGTGCCAAGACAATTTAATGGAG
Organism: Pongo pygmaeus; assembly: GCF_028885625.2. NCBI lineage: Eukaryota > Metazoa > Chordata > Mammalia > Primates > Hominidae > Pongo > Pongo pygmaeus. The sequence goes on from NC_072376.2 coordinate 146,749,634, forward strand.
AATAGTCTTTTCAACACTTGATGCTGGAACATCTAGATATCCACATGCCACAGAAGAATGTTAAACTCCTACCTCACACTGTACACAAAAATTAACTTAAAATAGATCAGAGAAGTAAATATAAGACTACAAACTAAGAATTTTAAATTATGAAATCCTTAGAAGAAAACATAGAGTTAAATATTCTTGACTTGGGTTAACCAAATGTTTTTTAAATGAAATATCAAAAGCACAGTGAAAAAAAAAGAAAAAAAACAATAGATATGTTGGGCCTCACCAAAACTAAAAACCTTTGTGTTTCAAGTGATACCATCAATTAAGTAAAAAGATAACCAACATAATAGAAAAATATTTGCAAATTATATATCTGATAAGGAACTTGAATACAGAATATAAATAAATTCTTCATCTGAACAATAAAAAATCACAAAAGCCAATTAAAAAGGGTCAAGTAATTTTAACATACGTTTCTCCAAAGGATGTGTATAAAGGCCAGTAACACATGCAAATATGCTTAAGAAAATGAAAAGAACCATGAGATACCACTTGATACCTACTAATATTGCTGTAAATAAATATATGGAAAATTATAAGTATTAGCAAAAATGTGGAGCAACTGGAACTCTCAAATTTTGTTGTTCAGAATTTAAGATTATACAGCCTCTTTGGATAAAAAGTTTGGTAGACCCTGATAAAGTTAACATAGACTTATCATATGATCTAGCAATTTCACTCCAGGTGTATACCCAGGAGAATTAAAACTCATGTTCACTCAATATCTTGTACATAAATATTCATAGCATCATTATTCACAATTGCCAGGTAGTGGAAACAACACAAATTTGTATTAACTGAAAATTGGATCAACAAAATGGGATTGGCTATATAAAGGAATATTATTCAGCAATTGAAAGGAATAAGGTACAAATATATATCACAACATGAATAAACCTTGAAAATATACTAAAGAAGCCAGACATGAAAAGATGCATATTGTGTGATTCCATTTACATAAATCTCCATAATAGGCAAATCCATGGAGAAGAAAAGTAGATTAGTGTTTGCTGCTGAATGGGGGAAGGGGAAATGTGGAGGGATCACTAATGAGCATTGGGTTTCTTTTTGGGTGATGAAAATTTTCTAGAATAAGATATAATGGTAGCACCACCTTCTGAATATACTAAAACTCACTAAATTGTGCATTTAAAAAGGGTGATTTTTATATTACGTGAATTATAGCTCAATAAATTTGCTATAATAAAATTTCTAAATGACTCTCCAATTTTTAGTCAGAAAAAAGCATTCTTTGGTAAAGTTACACTGGGGAAATTGAAACATCCAAATACTTTGAGGACTATATGGTCTATCTTAAGATTGATTCTCAGAGGCTAAAGAGTCATTTTCCCTCCTAACCCCCATTATAACAGAGGCATGATGATAAGGCAATAAATGGAATCATAGCTCAGTTCAGGACATAGTGAATCCACTGTATCCAGGAAATGAGCAAGTGGTCACTTTTCATCATACCTAACTCCATAACTGGAATGAACATCCTTGGTGGTAGAATTTTCACATCACTTTCTTGAATCCTGATATAAAAACATAAGAGCATTTGTAATGAGAAAGCCCAAGAGAAAATTTCTCATACACACACTCTCTCTCTCTTTCTGTCTCCCTGTCTCACACACACATATATTTATTTTTATTTTAAGTTCCAGGGTACATGTCAGGATGTGCAAGTTTGTTACATAGGTAAATGTGTGCCATAGTGGTTTGCTGCATCTATCAACCTAGGTGTTAAGCCCAGCACGCATTAGCTATGTTTCCTGATGCTCTCCCCTGCCACCTTCCCCCAACAGAGCCCAGTTTGTGTTGTTCCTCTCCCTGGGTCCATATGTTCTCATTGTTCAGCTTCCACTTATAAGTGAGAATATGTGGTATTCGGTTTTCTGTTTCTGTGTTAGTTTGCTGAGGATAATGGCTTTCAGCTCCATTCACGTCCCTGAAAAGGAAATGTTCTCATTCCTTTTTATGGCTGCATGGTATTCCATAGTGTATATGTATCACATTTTATTTATTCAGTCCATCATTGATGGGCATTTGGGTTGATTCCATGTCCTTGCTATTGTGACTAGTGCTGCAATGAACATACGCGTGCACATATCTTTATAAGAGAATGACTATATTTATATTCCTTTCTGTTTATACCCAGTAAGGGGATTGCTGGGTCAAATAGTATTTCTGATTCTAAATCTTTGAGGAATAGCCACACTGTCTTCCACAATGTTTTAATTAATTTACATTCCCACCAAGAGTGTAAAAGCTTTCCTATTTCTCTGCAACCTCACCATCATCTGTTGTTTCTTGACTTTTTAATAATCACCATTCTGACTGGCATGAGATGGTATCTCATTGTGGTTTTGATTTGCATTTCTCTAATGATCAGTGATATTGAGCTTTTTTTTCATATGTTTGTTGGCTGCATAAATGTCTTCTTTTGAGAAATATCTGTTCACGTCTTTTGCCCACTTTTTAATGGGGTTGTTTGTTTATTCCTTGTAAATTTGCATAAGTTCCTTGTACATTCTGGATATTAGACCTTTGTCAGATGGATAGATCGCAAAAATTTTCTCCCAGAAGTTCTTTATTTTAATTAGATCCCATTTGTCAATTTTTGCTTTCGTTAGAATTACTTTTGGTGATTTTATCATAAAATCTTTGCCCATGTCTATGTCCTGAATGGTGTTACCTAGACTTTCTTCTAGAATTTTTATAGTTTTGGGTTTTACATTTAAGTATTTAATCCATCTTGAGTTAATTTTTGTATAAGGTATAAGAAAGGGGTCCAGGTTTAATTTTCTGCATATGGCTAGCCAGTTCTCCCAGCACCATTTATTAAATAGGGAATCCTGTCCCTATTGCTTGTTTTTGTCATGTTTGTTGAAGATCAGATCGTTGTAGATGTGTGGTTTTATTTCTGAGTTCTCTATTCTTTCCATTGGTCTATGTGCCTGTTTTTGTACTAGTAGCATGCTGATTTGCTTCCTGTAGCCTTGTAGTATAGTTTGAAGTCAGGTAATATAATGCCTTCAGCTTTGTTCTTTTTGCTTAGGATTGTCTTGACTATATGAGCTTTTTTGTGGTTCTGTATGATTTTTAAACAGTTTTTTTCTAATTCTGTGAAAAATGTCAATGGTAGTTTAATGGAAATAGCACTGAATCTACAAATTGATTTGGGCAGTATGGCCATTTTTTTTGGATATTTCTTCCATCCATGAGCATGGAATGTTTTTCCGTCTGTTTGTGTCCTCTCTGATTTCCTTGAGCAATGGTTTGTAGCTCTCCTTAAAGAGGTATTTCACTTCCCTTGTTAGCTGTATTCCTAGGTATTTTATTCTCTTTGATACACATATATTTACATAATCTTGATGGATGTTGTAGAAACTGGTGTCACTCTTAAAAATTTGAAAGGCTTATGAATGCCAATAGACTACTACAAAATCAACCCAATAAATTGTAATCTCAATAAATATTGCCATGCCAGATGCTATGTATTTTCTAGAACACATTAACATATTCCCAGGTACATGGTATGGTACTATCTGGCAATCACTAATCTGACATTTTTTTTCCATTTCTATTAGAATAAAAGGTCAGAAACAGTTTGCATTATTTTTGGGTAGAAAGGCATAAACACTTATCTTCTTGCTCAAGGGTAGTGTTAACTCTTTTGGCATGTGTAGTAATATAGTGCACAGGGAACTGGATTACCTGGACATCCTGCAGGGCATATGTATAAATAACATTTTTTTAATCACAGTATGTATGAATGACATCATTGATCTACTGTATGTATGACATTATTTTAATTGCACCAGATGTGCTGAAAGAAACAAGTATGTTACAGGCCGTAGTAAGAGTATATGTTCCAGGTAACTCAAACATCTCAAAGCTGAGGGCTCTGTTCCTCCCCCCGACCCAGTCTGGACCAGCAGAGGTGCTAGATAAGAGCAAAAAGAGTTCAGAATAGGTAGTAGAAAAGAGAGATAGTAAAAATCAGTTGCAGGATGGGTGTGGTGGCTTATGCCTGTCATCCCACCAATTTGGGAGGCCAAGGCAAGAGGATCACTTGAGCCCAGAAGTTCAAGACCAACCTAGGCAGCATGGCAATACTTCATCTCTACAAATAATAATAATAATAACAAAATAGCTGGATGTAATGGCATGCACCTGTGGTCCCTACTACCCAGGAGTTAGAGGTGGAAGGATAGCTTGAGCCCGGGAGGTGGAGGCTCTGTGTGTGTGTGTGTGTGTGTGTATCTCCAATATAAAATATTTTAGGTTAAAAAGACAGACATTATTCTTCAGCCTCGCTCACATGGTCACATGTTTTACAGTTGGGAAAACTGGTCTCTCTGTTAGGAAGAATTGAATATAAATTTATGTTATTACTCTCTTGTGATCTTGTTTCTATTTTTTGCTTCTTCTCAAATCCCAATATTCTCTTTTGTTATATTCCCTAACTTAAGTTTCACTAACTTTAGCAAATTGCAGAGATTTTATAATATAATAACCTTGTGATGTGATATCATTCTTTGCAGATAATAAAATTTCTATCCAGGAAATTGCTGGACATCTACAAATACAATTAACAAGACAGTTTGTCAGTTATGACCTTATAAACCAGCAGCAAACATTCATATAATGTAATTTGAAAAGATGCAATTATAGTAGCAACAAAAATTGTAAGTTACTTAGAGATTGATGCTTTCAAGATCTTTTGTGTAATTATAATTAAAAACATAAAATCTTCCTAAATAAATGAAAAGATTTGCCATGTTCATGGGTGGGAAAAATTGATATCGAAAAGATCTAACATTGATCCAACAATTATGAAAGCCGACTAAGTGTCAGGCCTTTTTCTGAGGAATAAGGGAATCTCAGTGAGCAAAACAGAACACAAATGTCTAAGTCTAATTCTCTCCATGTTATTTGATAAATCTAATACAATTTTTATGCAATTTATAGCAGAACTGTTTTTCTGAAAAATCTTGTAAGCTAATCCTAAAGTTCAAATGGAAGAGTCAAAGAACAAATATAGTCAATATAATTTTTAAATAAAGGAGTAGGAGGAACCCTGAGAACAATGAGTGGAAGGAAGAATAAGAACATGTTGTATAGAAAGTATCATTATAGTGCTTTCATAATGAAAACATTCTAGTCCTGGCACAGGGATGTTTCCAATAGATGCAATACAGACATCAAAGGTTCTTCGCTATAGGATTGTGCATCGCTTGCCTGGGCTTTCCATATTAGTTCCATAAAGACGTCATCCGAGCCCCTTGATATGGCCTGAAATTATCACATTAAGCATACAACAGATCCTCTCACATTTACCAGACAAAAAGAATACTACTGAGAATATTACTTTTCCAAAGAAATCAATCAGTTTTTTAGAGAATATCAGGCCTCATGTGACTGTCTAAAATCTATGGATTTTCTTTAAAAAAATGAAGTTTTAAAAATAGTTTTACCTTATTAAATATTAATGTTGGCATGAATTTTTATAGTTCACTTAAACTTGCAACACCATAGGCTTCCTCTCTTCCAAAAAAATCAGATGTTTTGAATAATTGATCTTGTTTTTCCATTATAGACTACCATAATTCCCATTATTCAAGTGTTATATGTATTTCTATTTTCTAGCTTTAATTTGGTTCAAAATAGAATATCTTTTGTTTTCTTTTGTTTATTTCCTGTTTATAGTGCTTATGATGTCATACTAGGTACATGTTTTACTGCTTGTTGCCTTCTCCACCCCATCTCCTTGAGACTTGTGAAATATCTGCAAATACATATATTTTATAATTTGTCTTTCCATTCTTAATCACTACCTATCAAAGTGTCTTATACTCAGTAGACAAACAGTATTTTTGTATAATAATTAATCATTATTCTACAGGAACCAAAATCTAGGCTTCTTATATGTCAAGCTTAATCCCAAACCTTGAGACAAATTGACAAATATTCATTTTGTTTTTTGTTTCTCTTATTTTTTAATAGCAGCCTTGTTTAAACATATTTAAGCATTATAATGCTTAAATAATAATAATAGCAGCCATGTTTAAACATATTTTTAATACAATATGATTTGACTTCTTTACCTAAAATTTTACCTTCAGTGGATCAGAGCTTTCAGCACTGGATCACATATATAATTTACCTATATAGATTTCTTTGTACTCTTCCTATGTGAAAGACTACAAAATATTAAAATGGGGATTATTCGTGATTAGTCAATATTTCAAGAATATCTGTATTCCAAAAACACCCTTAAGTTATTCAGGTAATTGTAAATATGTTGTTTTCAGGAGAATTCAGGAAATGCATTACTAGTAATAAAATAAATTATCAGTATTTCAGGAGTTACACTTTCTGAGTGAAATAATGTTCCAATATACCATATAAGATGTGGTCTTAGAATCAACCCACAAGTTGAAATTTATAAGCTGGAGAAATATCAAAGTGTGTTTATTACTTTTTGTTTGTTTGTTTGTTTAGTATAAGCTTGAGTCTAGAAAACACAGTAAGATGTCAATACACCAGATTTAAAGAGGCATAGGCTATATATGCACACACACACACGAGAGAGGGAAAGAGAAACTTCTAGTTACTGGCTTGTCCAATAGCTATATTTACCAAACATGTTGGTCACCCCGTTTTATGAGACATTGAAATGCCCCGAGAGAATCATGGAAATAACATATTTCTTCCTCGAGGTTAATCAAACTCCAATGAGTTAATAGGAAATTTGGGGAACTTGTTATGAAATTTTCCACTCTTATGAAGTGTCTATTAACTTTAAAAAAAAATGATCATCTTAGAAATGTAGCTAGCCTCAAAATATCCGTTGATATACTTGTTTAATATGTACATAGCCTTTCTGCTCTTCTCACCTCATTAAAAAACACCAAAAGGCCGGGCACAGTGGCTCACGCCTGTAATCCCAAAACTTTGGGAGGCCGAAGTGGGCAGATCACTTGAGGTCAGGAGTTTGAGACCAACCTGGCCAATATGGTGAAACCCCATCTCTAATAAAAATACAAAAATTAGCCGGGTGTGGTGGCACACGCCTGTAATTTCAGCTACTAGGGAGGTTGAGGCAGAAGAATTGCTTGAGCGTGGGAGGCAGAGGTTGCAGTGAGCCGAGATCGTGCCATTGCACTCCAGCCTCTGTGACAGAGCAAGACTCCGCCAACAACAACAACAACAAAAAAAACACACACCAAAAAATAGTAACAAATATTTTCAAGATCCACCATGTTGTGTAAAGTTAACTTTTATGTCATTGGTTTATTGGTGAAATACTTTTAGGCAACCCTCAATTAGGTTTTATGTGACTTAGTACTGAACTGCACTAATACGTTTGGATCAGTAAAGAGGGAAATATGTTCAAAGAATAAAATATACATTTATAGCATTTATACCTTGTATTGATTGACAATATGTCGGATTTCAGTCTTCTCTAAGCTATATAATAATACATTGAAAACAATTCTATTGAAAAAAATAGATGTGCTCAATTAAAATTGCATTACTAATGTTATTCACCATCAGATATTAATTCTAAGTGGTTATGTAGCAGAATCAGCACTTTATCTTAACAGGGGGAAAAATGGTCTTTTAATTATAGTACTTCAGTCTGTTGAACAAATTTGACTTATTGTTTCTTTTAGATTACAATGACACTTAATCAATTATTTTTAGCATAATTTGAAGCTGAAAAATACTTAATTAGAGAGGCAAAGAGAAATAATATGTGTTGCTTGATATTTAAAACTCAAAAATGAACACTAATGTCATTGAGAAGATGAAATTCTAATGTATATCTTTTAAATTAATACTTTTCATCAATGTCCTGTAACTATTAGTTTCATTTTGCTGAAATACTAACACCATCAGCTTTTTGGATATTACAAAGAAAGTAAGTACAGATTATGGTATTTTATTATGCAATTATTAACTTTAACTGACTTGGAAAAATATAAAAATAATTACAATTCAAATCAACATATGTTGTTTTGGGTGGACATTTTTGTATATTTAATAAAGTTACTATATAGGGACATAAAAAAGGAAAATTTCATGAATATTATTTAATGCCCTTTTTAACATTAGAGATACTAATAATATTGAGGAAATTAATTTTGCCTTGCCGTCAAAAACCTTGTAAAATATAAACGTCTTTATTCCTGAACTACTTCCTGTAAAAATGTAACAGAAAGTCAAAAATAAATCTTTCTTTAAGATGTTAAGTACGGTATTTTTGAAGCAAATGGAGCAGGTAAGCAGAGGTGAAGTAGCTTATTTTCTTAATAGTGTTACACAAATTTATTCATATTATTTGGAGCATCCTATTTATATAGTGTACGCCATAGTGTTGAAGACAAAACATCTACTCCTCATGACCTTAACCTTTAGTTAAACAGGTGACTAATGCCATCTTAATTCATGTTTAACTCCTTCAACAATTATTCAGTAGTCCAGGACAGATTTTATGCACCAAGGGAAACTTAAAAAATAGTTGCTTACTTGAAATCTAATTAAGCCTCTGGTGCATTTATGGTGAACTTGTTTTACAGTGGTTGAATATGCATAATTATCAAATTCCTTGTATAAGAAATGTGTGTGCATTTTAAAGAAAGTGTTCATTAATAAATAGTAAGATGTTTCAAATATTTACTTTGCTGGTTATGAACGTTTTGGAGCAGAAAAAGTAACTCATAATCTCCCATCCTCTCTTCTTTATTTCCCCTCATCAATCCACAAGCAAGCAAAATAGTCATGGTTGCTTTCAATGCTAATTTGTAATTGTTGCTTTATGCAGTAAAATTAGTTCTTACATAATTCTAAGTACATATAAAAATAATTACTCAGAAGTAATGTTTAGCTTTCTGAACTACTCAGGAGCACAATACTTGTCAAACATGTAATTCACATGGAACTAATTATTTTGTCATACTATAAAATATGTATACACATTCAAACATGCTATATTCCTACAGTTACAAATATGAACATTTTAAACTGTAACACACACAAGCTGATCTCTAACATAGTTTTGTGATGCTTCATAAACAAATAGACTCACCAACCTGTCTCAAGTTTCACATATCCCAGAAATGCTTTCCTGTTTCAAGTCACAAGTATATTTGTCCAGACCTTTCAAAGAAAATAAGCTCCACTCTACTCAAAGAAATTAGTTGTGTTGCTGAAGTAAATGAGGAGGTTTAGTTCTTAGAGTGTCAAATCTCAAACCTAATTTTCTAAAGAAACCTACTTGGTGTGCTAATTGGAAAAGTTACCTTCAGTAAGTGACTTAGCCTCTTTGAGAGTCAACCTCATCAGCTTTCTCAACAGGAAGGTAGTAACATCTATGTATATTGTCATATGCAAAATGTCTCATATCTACTAACTGCTCAATTGGCCCCTTTCTGGTAACACAAGTACAATAAGAAAATTACTCTAGATAGTCATCCAGCTCTCAGAAAGGTAAAAAACACAGACTGACAGAATAAACTGGAGTCCTGAACTGACATAAGCCCAGCAAAGTTTAAAAAAACAAGAAAGAAATAATCGCACAATTAATATTTGATAATTAAATGAGAATCTAAGAGGGGGAAATAATATTCTGGCAATAAGTAGTAGCATTTAATAAATAGCAAGTATGCCACAGCCTTACCAGAAAAAAGAAATTAATTAGAACCAGATTTTTATAAAATTTTATTCTTTCAGATTACTAAGTGGATATAATTCTATAAACTTGGAATATTTTGTATTATATTTTAGGACAAAACCAATTCAGCTTTATTGAGTCTTATAGGTATATTGGAACATTATCTCACTCAGAAAGTGTAATTCCTGAAATACTGATAATTTGTTTTATTAATAGTAATGCATTTTCTGAATTCTCCTAAAAACAACATATTTACAATTACCTGAATAACTTAAGGGTGTTTTTGGAATACAAATATTCTTGAAGTATTGACTAATCACGAATAATCCCCATTTTAATATTTTGTAGTCTTTCACATAGAAAGAGTACAAAGAAATCTATATGGGTAAATTATATACGTGATCTAGTGCTGAAAGCTCTGATCCACTGAAAGTAAAATTTTAGGTAAAGAAGTCAAATCATATTGTATTAAAAATATGTTTAAACATGGCATATTTTCAATTGCACCAACAAACACTTGTCATCTCTCCAGACATGTCAAAGAATATTTGTATGTATAAGCAACCTCTGAAAGATAATTATTGACTTTAAAAACAATTTCTAAAAATGTGTTAAATTAAAACACCAAATCCTGTGAAGGGGGAAGTAGGTAAGAGACAGTAAAAATATTCTCTTTTACAGTATTGGAAGAGAGACAATATTGAAATTGGCATGAGATGCATAATTTTTTCAATCGTGGCCTCATTTTTAATTGTCTACTCTTTACTAAATAAAATATGGTTAAAGGTGTTGAGTTAGATCAGAAATGTAAATTCAAAAATGGCATTTTTTCACTTTGAGAACAAATTAATGCTCATCACTAGACAGGCATTATTTACGATCTAATATAATTGTATATCATTACTCGTGTAGGTAGACTAGATAGTAACTAGAGCACAAATATATTTACACCATCTCTGAAATCTATGAAAGTCAGGATAATAAAGAATCATTAAAGTCTGTTTTCAGGGCAGCTTCACAGATTACTTGGGCCAGTAGGTGGGACATGAAATTTCTTTTCATTTCTCTGGGTAGAATAGACCATGTAAATGATCCATTCTTTCATATAGCTTTGGAATATTACATATTTAGCCCTGATTTCTTTTTAAACCCCATAGAGATTTAAAAGTGTGTTAAAATGACAGCGAGATTAGAGACACTTGTTGTTAAGTTTCTCTTTTTTTGCAAAACGAGTTGTGAGCACTCATAGAGAAAAAACTAGATTTGAGGGAATCAAATGGAAGAAAAGAATTAGTAGTAGGACTAACCCAGGAAAAGGGAATTTAATAGGACAGAATATGCTTCTCTGACTAGTATAAGAACTAAAGGAAGAAAATAGAATTATGGCCATCTTTAGCTGAATAAAATATCTACCACTACTTTCATAGGAAGAAATGCTTGTTGTTATCAAGCTAAGAATTTAAAAGCCAAAAACGAATAAACCAACAAAACGTTACATAAACTTACTCTAGTGTCAGTTTGGACCATTAAGTCTTGGAAGACACAATTTTGCATGTATGTCTGAGATAAACCTGGAAATGCCTAAGAAAAATATTTTTCAGAGAACATAGACAGTTATCACAACTATAGGTTCCACAAGGGTAGTAAAACACCAGGTTTGAAATATAAAACACCTAAGTCACAGGGTAAAGGAAAAGACAGGCTTCATTCAGAAGTACCTATTTAGTTAGCAAACAACTCCTTGCTTCATATTCAATCAGATATGCACTTTGGGGGTGATATGGAGATTGGAGTATAAGCAGGAAAAAGCATAATACCAGTATAAGAAGTTTCTCCAATTACAAATCCAAATATATCTTTGCTTAGAAAAATTTGAAGATTAAAATATAGATATTTCTCATATTCATAATTTTTAGAGAAAGAATAATTTATTCAAAACGGAAAAAAAGAATATTCAACAAGATGTCAAGTTCTGCTTTTAGAGAGACTTTTACTGTTAATCTAACAGATATAGTTGCGATTATAATGATTTTAATAGATAAAAAATTGATTTGTCAGGTAGTAAAACTGCTTGAGGCAGAAGTATTTGGGGTTTGTTTTTGTTTTGTCATCTCTATTTCCCCCTGTTCTAATAAATTATTCTTGAATCCCAAAACATTGAAAGTATAATATTCATATTTCAACATAATGAAACCAAATAATTTCTTATCATGAATGTACCATATAATATTACTTGTACTATAAATTCTCTAACTTCTGATTAAGGTTTCCAAAGCTATAGCAATGCAAGTGACTTGACTCCAGATGAATAATGTCAAGCTCAGTAAGAATTATTAAGCTCTGGTGTCTGCAGAATATTACAGCACTTGTTTTATATTGTACACACCGAGAATACTCAAGGGAGAATAAACTCTAATATAATCATTATTAAATGTTTATTAGTCACAGCTTAAAATTTCATTAATTGTATTACCGTAGAGAACTATTTCCCAAAACCAACACTTTTAAGTTTTATAATTAAAACTTTGGATGTCAATATCCTTCTAGCTCAAGGTAGCAGGTATTAAATGCTTGTCTGGTAGTGCAAACTTATTTCCATTGAATTTTTCCATTTATAACATAAACAACTTTTTATATCTTTCCTTTCAAAATTATCCCTTTGAATACTTTAAAACTATTGTTTTCTTACTAAGATAGCAAAACAAACCAGAAGCACAATAAAATACAAGATATATAAATTAAGTAGAATGAAGCACATTGATGACTTTATACAACAAGTTAGAAAAAAACACTAGTTTGGAATTTAGGACATAAAAAATATTTGTTTGCATTTTTTTCCCTATTCAGGACAAATACTTAATGACAATGAAAAGAAAATAAGAAATAAAATGCTTTGATTGTCTACAATATCAATGGTCTAAACACCTACAAATGTCGCTGTAATGTACTGAAATTGATTTGCAAAACCTCAACATACTAATAGACCAATATGGTCACAAATTAAACACTTGAAAAAAGGAGAAAATCAAAAAATAATAAACATCTCGGGACTGCCTATTAGATGTGCCTTCATAATTCGGTTTGTGATCATGTGGTACATTGGTGAGAAGACTTTTTTTTTTTTTTTTGAGAGGGAGTCTTACTCTGTCTCCCAGGCCGGAGTGCAGTGGCATGATCTCAGCTCACTGCAACCTCCGACTCCTGGGTTCAAGCAATTCTCCTGCCTCAGCCTCCCAAGTAGCTGGGACTACAGGAGCTTGTCACCATGCCCTGCTAATTTTTGTATTTTTAGTAGAGATGGGGTTTCGGTATATTGGCCAGGCTAGTCTCTAACTCCTGACCTCAGGTGATCTACCCGACTCGACCTCCCAAATTGCTGGGATTACAGGCATGAACTACTGCACCTGGCTGAGAGTTTCAATTGTTGATAATATTCCACAATCAAAACTTGTTTAAGCTACAAATGTAACTTACCTAACAATTTCAAAGATTAGTTTTGTTGTTGTTGTTGTTGTTTTATTAGGGATTTGGTTTTGTTTTTAATAAAGAAAAATGTCAATACTGCTCATATCACATTGTCCTGTTACTTATCATGGATGGATCAAGGTGAATACATTTGTAAGGTATGTTGTATAAATGCTGAAGCAGGTGATAAGCTGCAAGGCTTATCAAGAAAAGCTAACTTTATTCAAAGATGTATTAAATGAATGCTGTAAATTCAGGGCCAGAAGACAAATAGCTATTTTCTCATTTGTAACATCTGGGAACAAATATTCTCCTATTTAAAGAAAGTCCATCTCTTCTCCTACAAGAAATTCCACATCCCAAGGAAACAGGTTAATACTACATGTCTGTTTCCAATTAACTCTTCTCAAAAATATATTTTCACTTCTCTGAAATGAATAAAATATAAATAAAAAATAATATAAACATATCTACAAACATACTACCCATAATCACCAACAAGCAGAGGTCTATATAGATTTTGTGGGATCTAAATTTATAAAATTTGAAAGACCTTTGGTCTTAAAAGGAATACAAACATAGGAGTAAACAATTAGGTGCAAAGTGAATATTTCTTTAAAATTATCAAAATAATCAAAATCAATTTCAAATTGTAAAGTGTTGCATAATATTGCTAATAAGAAAAATGACACAGTTTTATTTTTCTTCTGATATACAAGCATACTTTGTATTAGTTTATTCTCACACTGCTATAAAGAAATACCTGAGTCTGAGTAATTTATAGAAGAAAGAGGTTTAATTGACTCACAGTACTGCAGGGCTAGGGAGGCCTTAAGAGACTTATAATCATGGAGGAAGGGGAAGCAAACACATCCTTCTTCACATGGTGGCAGCAAAAAGTGCAGAGTGAAGTGGGGGAAAGCCCCTCATAAAACCATCAGATCTTGTCAGAACTCACTCACTAACATGAAAACAGCATGGAGGTAACTGCCTCCATGATTCAATTACCTCCCACAGGGTCCTTCCCATGACATGTTATGGTAACTACAATTCAAGATGATATTTGGGTGGAGACAAAGCCAAACCATATGATTCTCCCTCTAACCCCTCCCAAATATTATGTTCTCACATTTCAAAACACAATCATGCCTTTCCAACAGTCTCTCAAAGTCTGAACTCATTTCAGCATTAATTGAAAATATCAAGTCCAAGGTCTCATCTGAGACAAGGCAAGTGTCTTCTGCCCATGAGCCAGTAAAACTGAAAGCAAATTATTTACTTCCTGGATACAATGAGGGTACAGGTATTGGGTAAATACATCCACTCCAAATTCACCAAAACAAAGGGGCTACAGGCCCCATACAAGTTCAAAATCTAATAGGGCAGTCATTAAATCTTAAAGTTCCAAAATGACCTCCTTTAACCCCATGTCTCACATCCAGGGCACACTGATGCAAGAAGTGGGCTTCCACAGCTTTCAGAAGCCCTGCCCTGTGGCTCTGCAGGATACAGCCAAACCTCCTGGCTGCTTTCATGGGCTCACATTGAGTGTCTGCGGCTTTTCCAGGAACACGGTGCAAGTTGTCAGTGGATCTACCATTCTGGGGTCTGGAGGATGGTGGCCCTCTTCTCACAGCTTCACTAGGCAGTGCCCCAGTCGGGACCCTGTGTGGGTACACCAACCCCACATTTCCCTTCTGTACTGCCCTGGCAGAGGTTCTCCATGAGGGCTCTGCCCCTGCAACAAACTTCTGCTTGAACATCCAGGCATTTCCATACATCTTCTGAAATCTAGGTGGAGGTTCCCAAACCTAAATTCTTGTCTTCTGTGCAGCTGCAGGACCAACACCATGTGGAAGCTGCCAAGGTATGGAGCTAGCACTCTCTGAAGCAGTGGTATGAGTTGACCTTGGACCCTTTTACCCACGGATGGATCTGAAGCAACTGAGACACATGGCACCATGTCCTGAAGACGCACAGAGCAAGAGTTCCTGGGCCTAGTCCATGAAAGCATTTTTTTCCTCCTAGGCCTCTAGGGCTGTGATGGGAGGGGCTGCCATGAAGGTCTCTGACATGTCCTGAAGACATTTTTTCCATTGTCTTGGTGAATACATTCGACTCCTCATTGCTTATGCAAATTTCTTAAATTTCTCCTCAGAAAATGGGTTTTTCTTTCCTATCACATCATCAGACTGTAAATTTTCCAAGCTTTTATGCTCTGTTTCCTCTTGAAGGCTTTGCAACTTAGAAATTTCTTCTGCCACATACTCTAAGTAATCTCTCTCAAGTTCAAAGTTCCACAGATCTCTAGGGCAGGGGCAAAATGCTTCCAGTCTCTTTGCATAACAAGAGTGATTTTCACTTGATTTCACAACAAGTTTCTCATCTCCATCTGAGACCATATCAGCCTGTACTTCATTGTCCATATGACTTTCAACACTTTGGACAAAGCCATTTAACAAGTCTCAAGAAAGTTCCAAACTGTCTCACATCTCTCTGTCTCCTGAGCCCTCCAAGTCTTGAGGAAGTTTCAAACTTTCCCATGTTGTTCTGTCTTCTTCTGAGCCCTCTAAATTGTTCCAACCTCTGCTTGTTACCCATTTCCAAAGTAGCTTCCACATTTGGAGCTACCTTTAAAGCAGCACCCCACTCATGGTACCAATTTTCTGTATTAGTCTGTTCTCATGCTACTATGAAGAAATACCTGAGAATGGGTAATTTATAAAGAAAAGAGCCTTAATTGACTCACAATTCTGCAGGGCTGTGAAGGCCTCAGGAAGCTTACAATCATGGCAGGAGAAGCAAACTCTTCCTCCTTCACATGGCAGTAGCAAGGCAGAGCACAAAGTGAAGAGTGTGGTTGGAAGCCCCTTATACATCAGATCTCATAACTCACTCACTATTATGAGAATATCATAGAGATAACCACCCCCATGATTCAATTACCTCCCACCAGGTCTCTCTCACAACACATGGGGATCATAGGAACTACATTCAAGATGATATTTGGGTGAGGACGCAGCCAAATAATATCATACTTCATTTTTCTGCACCTTATTACACATCACAAACATTGATTTTTTATAAAAAAAGTTTTGTGGCAACCTGCATCAAGCAAGTCTATTGACTCCATTTTTCCAAAAGCATGTGCTGACTTCATGTCTCTGTATCACATTTTCATAATATTTCAGAATTTTTCATTATTATTATACCTGTTATGATTATCTGTGATCAGTGATCTTTGATGTTTCTATTGTAATTGTTTTGAGATACAATAAATGATGCTCATTAAGGCTGTCAACTTAATTGACAAATATTGTGTGTGTTCTGACTGCTCCACTGACCAATTTTCTCTGCATCCCCTTTCCTAAGTGCTGCTGAATCTGTCTGGTAGACTCTGGCTGAGTAACAGATGAAAGAAGTATGCTGACACAGGTATTTTTCCTGACAGCCTGGCTAGGGGACTACACTGCTTAGCACCACCAATGACAGTGCAGCACCACCAATGAGAGTGCAGCAGCAGCAACATCAGCAGCCCCCCTAAGCCGAAGATGATTGCATTTATTTAGTACAGATTTAATGACAAAGGCTTGGTGCAAACACAATTTGTGGGTAATTAACATTGTTGACCCCCCCGAGTAGAGAGCAGCCCTGCAGCAAATGATCAAAGGTTGGTTTCTGGAGACATAAGTAAACAGATTTATCGAGATAAATTCCTTTACATTCCCTTGTTATCTACCCTTTGCTCTCAGTTTCTGGATAAGAGAATCAGCTGCCTTCATCCTCTCCTGAAGCTTTTGCAAAACCTTCCAGCCTTCCAGGAAAGTTTTCAGCTTTCCTATAATTTTTCCTACCACCCTGACCAATCTCCTTCATCTCCCTCTTTTCTGTTTTTTGTTTGTTTGTTTTGCATCAGGTTTTGTTGATTGAAGAGTACAGATGTGTGCAGCAACAGGTTTGTCAAGCACAGTGATTATAACTTGTATTCTGGCTTTGCAACCTAGAATTACTAAATAACATAAGACAAACATGAGTATAATCAGTAATATTCTTTTCCAATCAAGGAGTGACCCCCGGGAGCAGGGGTCTAGCCAAGAGAGATGTTCTCTCACATTCTTCCATATGGCTGTTTGTTGGGTGTGTAGACTATGGCATTTAGGGATTCTGGCATTTTAGTTTTAAGTTGCCTTACATCTGCTGTTAAATTATCCTGTGAAGTTCCCCAGAGGTGTTGTTTCACCTTATCCCAACTATGCATTGATTGATTCCAAGGTTGAGAGGTGACACAGATATGCTTATGCTGCCAGTCACAGTTTAATTGCTGTATGAATGCCAGTGCATCTTGCCACTCCCCTACATATTCCAAGGCAGGCTTGAGGGCTTGCAGGCATGCAAGAATCTTTTGATCTGTATCCTGCTGTAAGAGAAGTTGTTAGACACTTTTCTGGCCAAGCTATCTACAAAGGTAGCTGTTTGTGCTGATTCAGTAAGAGGCCACAGCAACACCAGCAGTTGCCAAGATGACTATGGCTGAGACTATAAAGGCTATAAGTGTGCCTATGAATCTTTTGCATTTGATCTAGGACAGGGCACGTTCTAAGGTGGCAAGAGCAGAGGAACCTTGCCAGTCGCATGTTAAACTGACTGGTAGGAATGCCTCAGATTGTCTCCTTAATACCATGACACTAGTAATATTTAAATTAGATATATTGTAATTAGTGATACCTGAGGCAAACCAAGCCTGTCCTTGCACTCAGGTCACAAGTGTGGAGTTTTGGGGTGTAATGGAAATATTGGTTTCCATAAGGAGAACATATGAATGGGTAGTGCAAATCAGGCATTGATCTGTGTGATTATGAATAACAGTCATAGTATAGTTGTTACTGGAATTATGATATGTCCCATGCCAGGTATTAAGGGAGGTGCTAAGATGTCCCAGGTGCTGTAAAGTGTTTTAGGGTGGCATGGACTCTACTTGGGGTCTGGGATGTCCCATCCCCCCATTGGCCCAAATCATAAGGGAATGGGATGTGGCTATGAGATTGTGATCGAAGCCACGATGGATACAGACATCAGTATGGTCGCTCTGCAAATGGCAGTGGGAGCTCCAGTCTAAGATGTTACAATTGCCTAACTGGAGGCTATGGGTTTGTCCCCTGTGGTAGACCTCTCAGCCAGAGTGGAATTCATTACTTTTCTGGCTACATCCTTTTGCACAGGAAGGAATGTTGGGGAAAGTGGCAGTTGCATTGCCCAGTTTGAGGCTACCTTCAAACAAGAATGTTAAGACATTTCCTTTGCCCTTATATAGCCATAATTGTGTTTGGGCAGGTACACAGTAAGGGTTAGAACTTTTACAACTTACACAAAGTGGGAGGATAGTGGAGTAATATGTAGTTTTACCTGGCACCTTAGTCCAATGCATGTCATTAATGAGGGACCCCAATGAGAGTAAGTCAATCCCTCCTAGCCAAGCAGTTATATTATTAGAGGCTGGGAAGGGGGTGTCTTCCCAGGTAACAGAGTGGAAGAAAGGTGGATCTAAGAGATGAGGGCAATAGAATGTAGCAGGTATGGGTTGCAGACAAAGTGAGAGCATAAAAAGGATCAATACCGTATGAAAATTGCAATGTACAACAGAGAGCATAGCAAGGAACAAATTATGTGGAGTGAATGGTGAATGGTGTCTGTATCCAGTGCAGGATTCACTCAGCCTCCTGAGTTGTCTTCGTCAGCATCCCCCAGGTGATGTTCGGGGCTTGTGTCATCCGAGGAAGCCACATTGTCTGGGACTGTGGGTCTTGCAGGGTCATTTCCTTCATTTCTAGTACCAGGTTGGGTCCTAGCCATGCCATGGTATGATTTAATGCATCATGCTGGAATCCAAGGAGGGCCTGAGAGGGTGTGAACATAAGCATATCCTCTTCCCCATGTTAGCAAATCATTTGGACAATGCCATACATTAACATTTACATCCTTCCATAAAACTGCAGGTTTTATGTCTTGAGAGGTTTTAGAAAAGTCTTTTTCTATAGCTGATTGAAATTTATGATGTAAATTTTAAAAATTAAGGGTAAATAAGGCTTGTGCTAATAGTGTGGCAGGGTCCTTACTCATATTCCCCCTTTTTTGTTTTCTGAGCATATTTTTAAGAGTAGAATGAACACATTCTACTATGGCCTGTCCTTGGGGGATATATGGGATGCCTGTGGAATACTGGATGTTCCACATGTGACAAAATTGTTGAAACTGTGAGCTGATGTAAGCCAGACCATTATCAGTTTTAATTTTTGTGTGCTGCCCCATAAATGCAAAAGTTAAGAGAAGATGTTTAATAACATATCAGGTGGACTCTCCAGGAAGAGCATGAGCACTAATTAAGTGAGAATTGGTATCAACAGATACATGTACATATCTAAGTTTTCCAAATTCAGGGACAGAGTAACATCTGTTTGCCATAACTGATGAAGTTCTAGTCCTCTAGGGTTAATACCTGTTGAAGGAGGGGACATACCTGTGAGCTGGCAATCTGGGCATTGTAGGATAATATGTTTAGCTAGTCTTTGGGTTAACTGAAAAGGTTTAGTTAAGTTTCTCCAATTTTGGTGGAAAAATTGATGTGATTGAGTGAGTGGGTCAAGCACTGATGTCATAACTTGCAAGTCGGCTTGATTATTGCCATAAGCCAGTGGACCAGGCAGTGAGCTGTGGGCTCAAATATGTGTGATAAAAATAGGATGTGTACGTTAATCTAGTAATTGCTGAAGTAGAAGAAAAAGTGCACACAGGGTGGGCTCAAGAGTAGACTTAATGAGGGCTGTCTCAAGGTTCTGTAATAAATAAACAGAGTAAGCAGAGTCACTAACAATATTGATAGGCTGAGTGGAAAAGGTTTCCAGGGCCAATATTAAGGCTCCAACCTCAGCTCTTTGAGTGCTAGTAAATCCAGAACGAGTAAGGGCCAATCTTGAGGAATCACTGTGGGGAATTGTTGAAGGGGCCCCATAGGTTGCAAATTAGCCTTAAAAACTCGTAAGTCATGCAAAAGTCTCCCTTTGCCAGACCTTTTGGGAACGACGAAAATGGGTGAATTCCAAGGGCTGACTGATGGTTCTATATGGCTGGCTTTTAGTTGCTCCTCAACTAATTCATACGCTCTTTGTAATTTCTTTCCCTTTAAAGGCCACTGCTTTACCCAAACTGGATCTTGAGAGAGCCACATTAAGGGTAGGGAAGGAATAATAACAGTGGCCATTATTAGAAAGGGGTCTGCAGAGTGATCCCCCATTGGGCTAATAGGTCCCGTCACCAAAGATTAACAGGCATAGGCACAGTCAGAGGTTGTATAACTGCTTTTCTTCCCTCCGAATCCCAACATGTTAGGAGATGCGTGCTTTGCTTGGCTGTGTGCACTTCTGTCATGCCAATAATTTTTTGTTTCTGAGTGACCCAAGGCCAAGTTTCTGGCCAGTCTTGATCACTAATGATTGAAATATCCACCCCTGTGTCCAATAAGCAAGTAAAAATTTTATTTCCAATTTTTAAGGTAATCATGTGTCTTTGATCAGTGATTAATTGGTTCCAGTATGCTCCTGTGGCTCCCGTGCTTCCAAAACTTCCCTTTCCCCTTTCCTTTCCCTGGGCATTGGAGACCCAGTATGGTAAAAGTAGCAACTAAACTATCTTTGATCCAGGTAGAAGAATATGCAGACTTTTACATTTCATCATAAATAATATCTCACTATTAATTACACCGGTGATCACACTGATTCCTTTACTGGATAGGCTTGATTGCCCTAGGACTAATCCCACTGTTCCCAGAGGCAGTGGGCCCCAGATCCTGGTTGCAACCTTTTTAGGGTCTTCTTCTTTTAGCACTAATTTGTTGGAGCAGAGTAAGTCCAGTCCTGCACTCCCAGAGGTGGCCACTCTGAGAGAGAGGACTGTGAACTTTCCATCTGACTGAGGAAACCCACTGGCATTGCCCTAGTTTGGAGTGGGGGCTGGGGCCAGCCCCTCATGAAGTTTCCCACCTGATTACTTAGTGAGCCCACAGCTCACTGCCTGGTTGCCGCTTTTATCAAATTTGGACCTTCATTGTTTGCCCAATGTTTCCCCTTTTTACAGCAGGGGCATATAGAATGGGGTTCTTTTCCTGTGTTACCTTGGTCTCTACTAGTGGGGCACTCCCTTTTCATATGACCTGACTCTCTGCATAGGAAACAATTTGGGTTTCTCTCCCTTTTCACCTTAGGAGGCTTTAATCCCATAGCCAATATTTTGGCTTTGTGTGTTTCAGTCCCCACCAGTTGACATGCTCATATAAGTCCCCAGACTATGGCTGCCTTTCCTCTGATTGCCTGCATTGCTTGCTGGCAGTCGATGTTAGTGTTTTCATAAGCCAATTGCAACAATAAGATATCAGCAGCCTGGGCATGACTAATTTGTCTCTTAATTGCCCTGGCTAACCGATTGATAAATTCAACAAATGGCTCCTG
The DNA here is from genome assembly GCF_028885625.2 of Pongo pygmaeus. Taxonomy (NCBI): domain Eukaryota; kingdom Metazoa; phylum Chordata; class Mammalia; order Primates; family Hominidae; genus Pongo; species Pongo pygmaeus. The sequence continues at coordinate 146,771,333 of NC_072376.2, forward strand.
AGGCCCTTGTTGAACATTTATAAAAGATCCCTGTTGAACTTCACTTTTGAGAATTTGGTCCCAAGCCCTGAGAGTGCACAAAGACACTTGTGCATAGGCTTGGGGAGCCAAACTTAATTGTTGTTGTACACTGGCATAGGGACCTGGAGCATAGCAGCTGTTATGTCTTGCTCGGCCACTTGATTCTGGCTTGTTCACACAACTCATCATATTCTGCCTTCCAGAGGAGATATTGGCTGGGCTCTAAGGTTGTTTTAGCTAGCACTGACAAGTCCCATGTAGGTATATGGAAGTTGTTTGCTATGGCTTCAATTAATCCTTTTGTAAATGGGCTAGTGGCTCCGTTTTCTCTAATGCTTTTTCATATCTCTTTATAAGCATCTAAAGAAATAGGTTCATACACCTGATTGACTTGTTGATCTTGCATTACTGGGCAGGCCAAGAGCTCCCCTTCTAATGCCACTTGCCTAAGACAGGGTCCCATAGCTGTAGCATACCTCTTCTCTTTTTTCAAATTTATTGCAGGAGGGGGCTCAAGCAAAACCTCTGTTTCCTCTTTGGTATTTTTGCCCGAGAATGGTGGGACTGAGGTAAAGAAGGTGATGGTTCCTCCTCCCTTCCATTTTTAGGCTTTTCTGTGTAGAGTGGTACCAAAGCAGCCCTAACTAAGGCCCATAACATTAGAGATGTTACTGGGACCTGTTGCCCTTGTGCATGATGTCCTTTAAGATTTCTCCCCACTTGTTCCCAGAGCTCCACATCTAGCATGCCTTCTTATGAGAACCGTGGGTTGTGGGAAACAATAGTCTGCATTAAGTCCCTTAATTGAGCCTGTGAGACCAAGGTTCCACTAGCTTTAAGCAGCTGTTTCAGTACTTTTATATACTGTTGCTGTTGAGCTGGTAACTGTTGTCCCACGATGTAACCCTAGCCTAAACAAGTTGCTCAAACTTGGAAATCCCCTGCAGACACCGATGACTTACTGACTGTGCAGTCTCTTCACCTTCATTTTCAAGAGTTCCATTGTGATCTGTTGCAGCATTCCTCACACAGGGCACCACCTGCCTCTGAGTCTGTCCCGCAGACTCTGGCTGAGGGGTGGATGAAAGAAGTATGCTGACACAGGTATTTTGCCTGACAGCCCAGCTAGGGGACTGCACTGCTTAGCACCGCCAATGACAGTGCAGCAGCAGCAGTTGCCCCCATAAGCTGGAGATGTTCACAATTATTTAGTACAGATTTAATGACAAAGGCTTAGAGCAAACACAATTTGTAGGTAATTAACATTGTCAACCCCCTAGTAGAGAGCAGTCCTGCAGTGAATGATCAAAGGTTGGTTCCTAGAGACAAAAGTAAACAAATGTAGATAAGTTTCTTTACATTCTCTTGTTATCTACCCTTTGCTCTCAGCCTCTAGATAAGAGAATCAGCTGCCTTCAGCTTAATCCTCTCCCAAAGCTTTTGCAAATCCTCTCGGCTTTCCAAGCATCTTTCCTATAATTTTTCCCACCACCCTGACCAATCTCCTACAATTAAGGCCTCTCTATTCCCTGAGACACTATACTGAAATTAGGCTAATTAATAATCCTAAAATGACCTCTAAGTGCTCAAGTAAAAGGAAGAATCAGGAGTCATACATATCTCGCTTTAAATCAAAAGCCAGAAATGATTATGTTTCGTGAAGAACACATGTCAAAAGCCAAGACAGCAGAAGCTAGGCCCCTTGCGACAAACAGCCAAGTTGTAAATACAAAGGGAAAGTTTTTTTTTTTTTTCAAAATATTACCTCTCATTGACAATGCACCTAGTCACCTAATGGCTCTCATGAAGATGTACAATAAGATTAATATTTTCATGCCTGCTAACATGCCATCCTTTCGGCAAATCATGGATCAAGGAGTAATTCTGACTTTCATGTCTTATTAAAAAAAAAAAACTTTTGTACAGTTGCCATAAAGAGTGATTCCCCTGATGAATCTTGGCAAAGTAAATTGAAAATCTCTGGAAAGAATTCCCACTCTAGAAGCCATTAAGAAGATGTGTGACTCATGGAAGGAGATCAACATAAAAACATTCACAGGAGTTTGGAAGAAGTTGATTTCAACTCTCATGGAATGACTTTGAGGAGTTAAGACTTCAGTGGAGGAAGTAACTACAGATGTGGTTGAAACAGCAAGAGAACTGAAGATAATAATAATATCATATAAAGTTTTATGACAAATGTCATATCTTCACTTCTGTGTAATGCATGTTTATATCACTTGAGCTATGTAATTAAGCTGAAGTTATCTTTTAATTTTTAATATGCATGTTTTAATTTATATTTTTATGTAATATTTCATTGTTTATATATATCAGCAATATCTTCTCATCTCCTTTTTAATTTTCAGTACCATTTGTATAATTTTTAAACTTCAAGTACCACTTGTATATAATCAAATGTACAAGTATATATTTGTACCATTTGTATGATCATGGAATTTGTTACTTATATACTTTTGATGTAGTTAAAAGACAAATTATTTAATCTATAATTTTTATAATATATCTTGTTTGAAACCTTTTTCTATCCTGCAGTTATATTCCCTATTTTCATTAATATGTTAATTATACTATTTCTAAGACTATAATAATGTTCTATATTTTCTTCAGAATATAATATATTTAGTTTTGTATTAGGACCTGATTTATTTAATTGGCATGAGCTGAAGTTCACATTTTCCCATAAATATTCCACTGTCACATAATATTTATTAATTAGTTAATTACCCATTGATTTGCAATGTTATCTCTATAATACATCATGAATCCAAGTAAATGTATGTATCATTTTCTTTTATATCTACTTGACTCTATTCATAGTTTCATATACTATTGCAAAAATAAAAATCTCTTACACAATATACCTTTATAATAAGCTTTGCTATTTGATGAGATGTTCCTGTCTTTCAAAATCATCTTGAATATTATGAACCCATTACCCTAGAAAAGATCTGTGTTTGTTTTTAAGAGAATAAGCAGATCCAAATCTGTGAACCCTTATTTTAATCATTACAGTTTTTAACTACACATTCAAATCTGTAAATTCAAATACCATACTCAAACGTTCTTAGGTCTATAGTTCAATTGTTCAAAGAAGATAATAATTATGGTTATTTTTTTCTAACATTGGCATGGAGTTGGATATTTTTCTTTTGCAATCATTATTTCCATAAGTAGGATCTTTCCCCCTAGTTTAATTGAGAGTGCAATTCATTTAAATGTTTTAATTTTAATTAGGTGTTTCCAGTTCTGCTTTCCACTAAGTTGCTTGGGTAAACATTTCCCTCTGATGCCAGCAATTTTTTTATAATTTCTACTTCTCTGCTGATGAATAGACCCTCACTTTAGAGGTGTCCACCCTATACCCAGAGGAAAGGAATGTTCTTATCTCTTAAGGCACAAAAAATAATCTGAACATATAGACCTTGCTAAGCTCTTCCCAGTTTATTAGATCATGCCCCTTTGTCCAATCATACTGTTCCACACATATTACATCATCAAACATAGCATAAATATCAACAGGTTTCCCTTTTTCTTTGGGTCTTGACTTCTGAAAGCTCCTATGTCATGTAAAATCTGAATTTTTACATTTTTCTTTTGTAAATTTGTCTTTTGTTTTAGGGGAACTCAGCCATGAACTCAGAGATGGGAAAGAAAGATATTTATTTCCAACCCCTACAGAAGCAAAAGTCTACTGCCATCAAACCTAACACTGAAATTGATATGATTCCAATGCAGTCCTGGCTTTGATTTCATGCTTCCTTTTGTTGTTGTTGTTATTATTGTGTTGTTTGTTTGCTTATTTTGGTCTTGTTGGTTTTATAATTTTTGCAAACCTATCAATGACAAAATATATATTTTATAATGTTTCACATATCTAGCTAAATTTCATCAGTAGATTTCAAGAATTTTTTATGTTGTTGTACTAGACAAGAGAAGGCATTGTTTAATTAGCCTGAATATGCTTTTTATAAAATATATATAATTTAGTGATATCCCTGTTTCCTATTAGCTTATTTTTAGTGCAAGAATACGAGGAGAAAAAAGTTTCCATGGGAGTACAGGAAAATAAAGGCTTGGTTCTTACTAAGTTTCATCAAAATAATAAAGATATTTGGTTGTTTGAGGACAGAGAGTTCAATTTTCAGTTCCTTTGTTGAGGAAAATTAGTTATGTTTTCCGATTGCAAATCTGCTCAGGGATAAAGGGAAAATACTTAAATTTTAAAAAGCAAAGTTTTTAGATGGATTTTATTAAAATATTAAACTTGATATTACAAAGTAATATCACCTTATACAAAGTAATATGTATGTACTTTTAAGTTTAAGTGCAAAATAAAATTTTTTTTTGAAATTGGCTTGTTAGTTATATTTTAAAAGCACACAGATCAATGATGCACCTTAAATTTTGCTCATCTTCATGAAGATTCACATGTGTTTACATGGAAATATTTTTAGGCAATCTGAAGAGTTTTAAATAGCAACCACAAGAAAATAAAAATGAATAACTTCATTTTCTTAATGAACTAACAAGTTAGCGGAAATTAAAAAAGTATATACAACTTACTCTGACCCATCATAGTACATGTCATAAGGGCACAGCATTAATGCTATGAAAATTAGATGACAAAAGCAACGATTCATCTAGAAAATGTAAAATGCTTAACAGAAAATATAACATTTGAACTAAGACTTGAATAAAAAGTTAAAGGAAAGGAAGAGTATAACAGCCAACAATTTAAAGAAATAGGAAACAGTTACTGGTACTTATTCTTTATCAAATAACATTTTAAATGCCTCATACTCCCTGAGTGGCTTTATTCTGGCAATATAAAAAGTTAGACTTAATCTTACCTAAAAAATTGGTTTTAATCTTAACTCTTTAAACATCTGTGATAATTACTTTTAAGTGTCAAATTAACTGGATCTCAGAATGCCCAGATAACTCATTAACTTTTTTCTTGCTATGTCTGTAAGGGTGTTTTCAGAAAAGATTAGCATTTGAATTGGAGACTGAGTACAGTGGATTGCCTTCCTCAATGTGAGTGGACAGCAGTCAACCCACTGAGGACATGACTAGAACCAGAAAGTGTAGAAAGGGAGGACTTCACCAGTCTCTGCCTAACTGGTAAGCTGGGAAATTGAATTTCCCTGGCCCTCAGTGCTCTTGGTTCTCAGGCCTTCAGATCAGGACTGGAACACATACCATCAGTTCTCTGGCTTCCAGGTCTTCACCCTACACCACCGGCTTTCCTGGGTCTCCAGCTTTCTGATGGCAGATTTTGAGAATTCTTGGCTTCCATAATCTCAGGAGCCAACACTTTATAATAAATCAGTTTTATCATGTATAAAATCTCCAATTGGTTCTATTACTTTGGTGAACCCTGACTGATAAAACATCTGAGGAAACTAAGCCATAGAGAGGTTATGTAACTTTTTCAACAGCACATATGAAATTATTAGCAGAGTTTGTATTCAAACTCAAGCAATCTCTGTCTACCATCTGAGTAATTGACCTCTATGTTATGCTAACAGGTTTAAGCATGACAAACATTTTTACAAGTTGAAAAATGGGAGTAAGCATTCCACCCAGAAGAAACAGTATGACAGCATGAGAAAAAACAACAGACAATTAGAGCACAGATACTCTAGAGGCTAGTGAACTGGACCCGTGGTAGCTAGGAAGTCATATTTTACATTTCCCTACAATGCTCACAGAAAGAATGAGCTAACTATGTTGATGCGACCCCTTTATTTTGCCATAATTAGTCAGATAGTATTCATCCCAACCTCAACCAGTTGCCTTGAGCAATGTTTTATCATCATAGTCATGAGCAGGACTTCACTAAGTATTACTTTCTATATGAACAGAAATAACCCAGTCTGGAAAAGCATTTACTTAGCCTTTCCCATTTGTGAGAATGAAAGAAGTTGGGATTGATACTATAGTGATAAGTTTAGAATAGTTAATGCGAACTTTCTATTAATATAGGGAAACAGAATCTCCAGGGACAAGATGGACTCCATGGCATAATTTTTATAAGTGAAGAAAACTTACAATTAAAATACACATACATACTACATAAAATAATTCTCTTTCAAACTAATATGGTGCTACTTTTTCCTTATATAGTAAAAAGACATAAAAAATATAAATCACATCTATAGTAACCAATGTGTGTTCACACTCTATGCTTAACAAAGTTTTATAAAAACACATCAAGAAAACAGGATTATAGAAACTCAGTAGTTTTCATGGTTTCAGAGTAGAGCTAATGATTTCAGAATCAAGTGAATAAGCCTGAAAAGTCATAGATTCTTGAAAAATACAATGGCAATGAGATATTGATTAAACAATATGAATCTGCCTGAAAATTGAATTTCAAAATTTGAGATAATAAAATATTGGTGTTTCAATAAATCTTCAGACATTCTCTATTCTCCAATATGTAGCTTCTTCAGATCATAATAATTTTTAAAATAAGATATATATTACATAATAATTGGACAGCTTCAAAGAATAACTTAAATCTGCTAAATACTGAAATATCCCTAAAAATGAAAAACTCACGCTTCTTGTATTGTTTTCTAGGGGAAATTTGAAGATATTTGGCATTCACCAAATTTAATACAAAATATTATATTAAAGTATTCATTATATCCTTATTTAAAAGTTATGTAAAAATTTATATGCAGGAATAAAAATATGAAATCATTTTTATCTTCACGCATGTCTGAATTTAATAAAAGTGATAGACATATATTTGCAATTTAAAATGAATGCTAATACAAGATTAAAAGGGATATACATAAATACAATTTAATTCAATAATCCTAACTTAACTGAAAATAGGCTAAATAAATCTTCAGAGAAACTTTTTTTATTGTTGTTGTTTTGTTTTTTATGTATTTAGCCATGAATTAATAACTAGAAAGTTTATATTACCTATTTTCCTTGAATAGAATTTAGTTATGTGCCCTTAAACTTGATGATAAGTATCACCTTATATTTGTTTACTACTTTATAATGAGTTTAATACAAATGATCTCTTTGGAGTCTTACAATAGCCAGGATATAAGTCAGGCAACTAATTATTAGTGCAATTACACAACAAGAGAAATCATGGCTCAGAGAAAATGACACCTTGCAAAATGTGGAGTAACTAAAATGAGTACATGGGTTTTCTGATTCTGAAACTAATTCTTTTTCTCCTCACATTGTATTTTCTTCCGGGTATAGCTTGGCAAATCAAATCATTTGTGGAACATGAGGAGTCTATTGTTTTTTATGCACCTCTAAAAACTGCAAAACTAGGAAAAAAGACTATAAAAGTTTGGTAAAGTTACCCTAAATCACTATTGCACCTGCTTCAGAGGTATGTATTGCATGAAGGCTTAAGTTCATTTCAGGGGTGTCTTACTTCTCATTGTAAAGTCCTTCAGACTAAAATAAAAAGAAAATTATAAAGATTCATTCATATTAGAAGATTATCTGATATAGTCTCCAATGAGGCTCAGCAAAGTCTCACAGTGTCCTCAACAAATTAAGAGGAAGAAATATTTAGTTCAGGGAAAGGAGAATATGCCTAACACCTTCCAGTTATGTATATTCGTATGTCCATTAGAAACACCTACATTTTTTTCCAACTCATGGAGAACCCTGCTCAACATCCATCACCTTCTTTACATATTTATTCCTCTTAGAACTTATCTTCATCTTCCAACATATTGCATATTTCATCATTTATTCTATTTATGATCTATTATCCTTATCTGAATATAAGCTCTCCAAAGGCAAGGCTTTTGTCTATTTTTTCCTTGTTGCATTCCCTGACTATAAAACAGTGCTTTCACATGGTATTTTGTAAATATTTATGGAATAAATAAATCATTCATCAATTTTTAAAAGTCTCATTCAATAGCACATTTTTTAAAATAATTTATTACTTTATTAAAAATAATGATTTCCTACTGTGTTTCTGGCACAGTACTGTATATGATGAGCCATGCCCATGTTCAGGGAGTTTATAGTCTTGTGGGAAAAAGGTATGTTGAACCAATTATACTTGTAACCATCAATGACAATAGAACAGATGGCACACTTTATTTCTCATGAGAGCATCAAGAAGTCTTTACACAGGAAGCAAAACTCATGCAGAGACTTCAAGGATTATTAATGTTAAACGGTTGAAAAATAGGAGGTTTGGGTTCAGGAATAGGATATAACATGTGTGAAGGTGTTGAAGCAGAAATAAGCTAGGTGTGATTAAGAATAAAGTAATTTTAACTGAATATCCACAGGCAAAACACTGAAAGAGTACCTCATCTCATACACAAAAGTTAACTCAAAATGGATTAAAGACTTAAACATAAGACATGAAACTGCAAAACTACTATCCAAAAACATAAGAAGAAACCTACTTGACACTGGTTTAGGCAATGATTTTTTGGATAATACCTCAAAGGCACAGGCAACAAAAGCAAAAATAGACAAATATGATTCTAACAAACTAACAAGCTTCTCTACAGCAAAGGAGAAAATTAACAGAATAAAGAGACAACCTGAGGAATGGCAGAAAATATTTGTAAACCATATATCTAATGAGGAGTTACTATCCAAAATATATAAGAAAATCAAACAACTCAACAGGAAAAAAAAATACATAATCACAGCAAGGTGACTATAATAATAATAATGTAAGTGTAAAAATTGCTGAGTAGATTTTAAATAATCTCATCACAAAAAATAAGCATGTGAGGTGATGGATATGTTAATTAGCTGGATTTGATCATTTCACAATGTATACATGTAACAAAACTTCACATATACCATAAATATGTTTGATTTTATATTTTTCAATTAAGGAAAAAATAATAAAATAATTTTTGTGTGACTCTAACCTAGTGACAGAGGAAAACATAAAAGGAAATATGGTTTGACCTGGAACCTGTCATGTAGACCTTTGCATATCATAACGAGTATTTTTATCTTTTATTACTACAACAGAAAATAATGGGAGGGCTTTAAGGAAGAGATGTGATTGTGATCAGATTTATACTTTACAAGATTATTCTTTGTAGTGAAGAGGATATGAATAATGGATTAGTATAAGCCAAAATTAGATGCAGAGATTTTTTATAAGGTTATTTTAGTAATCCAAGTAAATAAATGATAATGGCGTAGCTATGTTACTAGCAGCTGGAAGGAGATTGAGCATTAATTAATTCATTGACTCATTCATTTATTCAAAAAGTTGGTTTTGGAGTGGCTACTGCTTTTCATGTACTATAGACACTAGGCAATCAGAGCTAAACAAAAGCTTCATGGGCTTAAGTTTACTAGGAAAATCAAATATTTTAAAACACTGGTTAATTAAGAGATTATGGCACTAGAGATCTGCTTTAGATTGGGCTGTGAAAGTTGGCTTCTCAGAGAAAGTGACATTTTACTCGCCATCTGAAAATCAAAATGACTAAATCCAAGCAAACAACAGGGAACAGAGATTACCAGGTAAAGTGAAAAGGTACAGAGAATATATTTAGTTAAAAACATAGTGAGTTGAAACAGTCCAGTCTTATGGCTCCAATGTCAGGTTAAGAAGCATAAGTTTCAATGCAGACATAATTATAAGCCATTCACAGTTTAAGCTGCATAATATATATGTGAAATATATACTTAATATATAAGTAAAATATGTACAAATACAACTAAAATAATCCTATTTATTTTTAGGTCATGGGGATTACTCACATGAAAATGTTTTACAGTTGAGAAAGAGTGGACACAGTTTTGTTTTTTCCATGCAGCTCATGGATTGGGCTAATTATAAAAATTTACTAATTTTCATCTAGTTCAATTTATAACATTTCTTTGTGATTGCTGTTTTTTTGTTTTCTTAAGCTAATATTGTATGTACATATGTAGTTAGATCACATCTTGTACAAACCCACTAAAAAGGGAACAAAAATAATGCTTCTAGTACTATAATCTTGGTAACAAGGTTAATGACCTCATATGGTAGCTATAAGAAAGTAGGGAAAATACCAAGTCCTTCTCCTCCTCTTTTCTTAAGAAGCATGTCCCAAGAATCTGCTACCTGGGCTTTTTCAGCCTTTCTCAGTTTCTAGAAAGTGAGTGGTAGTTTCTTTTGCTGTGCAGAAGCTCTTTAGTTTAATTAGATCCTATTTGTCAATTTTGGCTTTTGTTGCCATTGCTTTTGGTGTTTTAGACATGAAGTCCTTGCCCATGCCTATATCCTGAATGGTATTGCCCAGGTTTTCTTCCAGGGTTTTTATGGTTTTAGGTCTAACATTTAAGTCTTTAATCCATCTTGAATTAATTTTTGTATGAGGTGTAAGGAAGGGATCCAGTTTCAGCTTTCTACATATGGCTAGCCAGTTTTCCCAGCTGCTATAAAGACACATGCACATGTATGTTTATAGCGGCACTATTCACAATAGCAAAGACTTGGAACCAACCTAAATGTCCAACAACGATAGACTGGATTAAGAAAATGTGGCACATATACACCATGGAATACTATGCAGCCATAAAAAATGATCAGTTCATGTCCTTTGTAGGGACATGGATGAACCAGGAAACTATCATTCTCAGCAAACTGTCGCAAGGACAAAAAACCAAACACTGCATGTTCTCACCCATAGGTGGGAATTGAACAATGAGAACACATGGACACAGGAAGGGGACCATCACACACCAGGGACTGTTGTGGGGTGGGGGGAGGGGGGAGGGATAGCATTAGGAGATACAACTAATGCTAAATGACAAGTTAATGGGTGCAGCACACCAACATGGCACATGTACACATATGTAACAAACCTGCACGTTGTGTACATGTACCCTAAAACTTAAAGTATAATAATAATAAAATTTAAAAAATAAATAAATAAATAAATAAAATAAAATAAAATAAAAAAAGAAAGTGAGTGGGTGACCCAGCTACTTTTGTCTCTTTCTGCCTACAGGAATTTCTTGCTTTGGTCTCCTTGTGCCTACAGCAAGGATGCATCCAATAACATGCTTCTTATTATGGGTAGGCTTACTGGGGTAGTATTTAACTTCTAAAGGGTAGGCAGTCTTCTCTGGAAAAAGTGTGTTCAAGGTATTAGGGAGGTTGATTATATTTACAAGTCCATTTTGCCACTTCTACATCACATTCTTTAAATTTCTTTCTTAGTAATATTGCTGATATTTTACTCATCATCTCTCTAAATCTTTTATTTGGTTCAAAACTGGTGTGGAGAAATTTTATGTAGTTTTACTTATGTTTCCCAATCTCAAAGTGTGATCTTCTGCTAACATATGAAAGGCAAAACAATGATGCAAAAAAAAAAATTGTGTTAATACTGCAAGTTGTGAATACTGTCAAGTTTATGGTATGTAATTAATGGTAACTATTACTACATCAGTTATAAATGGATAAAGTTGTTTTTGGATTAACTAAATGCTCCAAAATGTACAAGCAGCATAAACGATAATGTTTTGGAATAGATAAGATTTTTAAGGCCCACTACCACTACCAAATATGAAAACAAAACAAAACTATGACAGAAAAAGAAGCTCTTCTGAGAACGTTACATGGAATCGAGGAAAGACTAAGCATAAGATATGAGTCATCTATTCCCAATTTTATATAATGGACTTTATATTTATTTACTATATTAGACATTCATTCTTGTAATGATGTTAATTGAAAGTTTTTATCTAATTCTTTTAATATGTGGATTAAAGATGGCATTTTTGTTTGTCATAAAATATTACTTTTTCAAAAAAAATTATGACATTTATGCACCTGAAAATAAATTATCTTCCATCAAATACCAACCATATTATTCCTAGTACTACTTCTTTAGTAATGTTTAATAATTGCCAATCACCTTATTGCCAGGTATTGGGGTAAATGCTTTACATATATTATCTCATCTATCCCACACAATTCAAGTTGTTACTATCTTAGTCTTCATTTTATAAGTGAGAAAGCTTGTATGTAATAAGGTTAAATAGCCTTCTCAATATCATAGATTCTGTATAGATTATACCTCAATTTCAACATAAGTAAAAATAATCTGAGTCTGTGAGCCTAATTATCATCCTAGCTACTACACCCAAAACTATAGATCTTTTTGTATAAGTAATACTAATATCAACTTTATAGCATTTTTAAAAATATCTGTATGACCAAAAAGAAAATAGATGTAAATAATATCTTGAGTTTCCAAGTTAATAAATTGACTAAAATACTCTAAGAAGTAGAATAATACATTTTATTGTCAAAACTATTTTTACATTCTACAATTGTTAGAAAAAGAGATAAACTGTTTTACTGAAAGAAACTTTTACTATGTCATATTTTCAAAGAGAAATAGTAAATCTCAGAAACTTTGACAGAAATCATCATAATCTAAAATGTGTAAACTATAATGAAATCTGTTATTCAATTATAATCCTGACAAACATCCTCAAGTGATAGTGGAAAGTTACAGATTTCTAGGAGATCATCTAGTTTGCTATGTTGCTCTCCACTCTTAAGTTAAATATAGCTTTCATGAACTTGATGAAGGAGTATTAAACAGTTATTTTGTTTCAAATACAATCTTGGTACTTTAGAACAACTTTTAACATTTTTTAAACTGCATATGCAGTGGCATAAACCATGTTTTTTAGAAAAATTTTGAAAATTTGTTGGCCAATCAATTATTTGACTTTTTCAAAACACAATATATTTGGCAGCTTCCTGAACCATTCCATGCTTTGACTTAGCCAGTGTGAATGGATTATAGATGTCTTGCCACAACTTTGTCCTCTAATGTGGAAAATTTGATTGTTGTTTTACTAGTAGACTTACCTAATGCACACAACGTGTCCAAAGTGAGACTATAAAAAAGTATTAAAAAAAAACTAAATAACTCTGAAGGGAAAACATGAAAATAACAACTTGTTTTCATCAACTCATAAAAATACAATTATAAAAAGGGGTGAAAATATTAATCCAAACCCTGAACAGGGGAATACAGTTCAAAATAAAAATAATGTAGAAATAGAACAAATTTAGCATACATAAATACAGAGATAGATGAATATATTTTGGCAGTGGGAATTGGTACTTATGAAAATTACTTGGAAGTATGTAGCAAGAATTTCTAAAATGTGATGTTTTCCTTTTTTCTTTTTGAACCAGTAATTTCAATCCCTGAAGACAAAATATGTAGGATGGTTGAGGAAATACCTCAGTATCTTGACAAAAGTGCTCTTACAATGTTATATATAAAGTGAAATATTGTAAATAACCTATTGAGGTTCAACAATAAAAGAGAACATAAAATAAAAGGTGAGCATTTGAGTAACACTTGTAAATACTTAGAAGTTGTGCTGCTATAATGTGAAATGGTAAACATAGAGATACAAAATTTTATATGCACCAACTTTTTAAAAATGTTATCATAAGTTATTGGCTATAAAAATACCAAAGCATTAGTAGTAATTGCTTCTGGGTAATGAGATTATATGTACTTGTAATTTTAGTCTTACATTTTCTGTGTATTCAAAACTTTTCAAAGTAAGAAAAAGTCACTCATATAATAAAAGAAAAATTCAAAATTAAAAATACACATACATATACACAATTATTTTTAACTAGAGAAATTCAGGAGCAACTAAATTTTAAAACACCTAAAAGAATATTTTCTGTGAGTTATTGACATTCTTTGATTGTCACAATACAGATTTGAACATCTTTCGTAATATTTACACATTTTACTTATATTTCCCTTATCTGTGGACTATAATGGACTATGCTTAATAGACTATAAACATGTTTAGCACAGTGATAGCACAAACTCTATGGTCTATCTGCTCTCATTATGTTCTCAGCCAATAATTGTTACATTGAAATTTTGAATTAACTATATTGGCTATGGTACTGATTCTGAATACCATTTCAATAGATGTTTGAGCAGCACATAATCACTGTTCTGCAATTTCTAGCCTTTCACTTTGATAGCTTGCAAAAGGAAACACTGCCAGGTTTAATTATTTCTTTCCCATTGTGGAGAACATTTTCTTCAGGCATATCAACCACAAAAAATTTACCATCTTTCTGAGAAATTCATTGAACTGGTAGAGTTTCAGATGTCATACTAGCATATATCTTCCTCTGAAGGCTATGTTGAATTGTGCAAAAAATCCTGAATCTTTGCAATTCTTTTGCCCAATAGAGGGAATTTAGGGACAGTGGTGAACATAAATGTGTATTAATTGTTCTATACTAATGTCAAAGAGGACAGCTCTACATTGAAAAGTGTATTTGGGCTGAGTTTGATCTTAATTCTTTTTAATAGAGTCTCATTGATCTGGTTCTGAAGCAATTACTTGACAAGGACATAGAAAACTATAAAAGAGAAGCTCAGCTAATGACAGTATAAAGACAGTTCTGATAAGTGGTCAGAAATATGATCAAGGGCAATTTGAGTTACTTTAATCACTCTGTATGGGTTTCTGAATTGTGTTAATGATGGTTACATTCTTGTGTTATTAAGCTTCATTTTATACAGGCAAGTGCATGCCAAGAATGTAGTATACTTAAGTCAAAATATTAAGCATATAATAATTATATTTTCTACTTCTATTTATATTATGTATAATTAGCAACCTGCTTTACAACTGTCTAAAATGTATATTTTAATGCTTTTAGGTACTGCTTTAAGCATGTGAAATCTAAGAAACAAAACTCATGTAAAATAATACAGATTTTCCTATCAGTGATCAATCAAAATAGAATAGATTAAGCCCAATTACATTATTAAATATCTGGCATTTTTATTTTGAACATTCTGATGTAGCCATAAAAGCTTTCTAATATGGCTTTATATTTTATTAGTCAAAATAATTAATTTCTGGCTGCTGTGAAAAACAGCCAAAATATCTTAGTGGATTGAAATAATAAAAGCTTATTTCTCCCTTTCATAATAGTAGGAATAAAGTAGGTTAAAAGTGATGCTCTCCTACAAGAAGGATCCAGGGATCCAAGCTACCTGCAGCTTGTGTCTCCAACATCCCTAGGGCTGATGCAGAATTCTTCATTGGATCCGCTGAATATAGTTGGCAATGATAGCCTATGACAGAGAGTAAAGAATGTATTACAGCCAAGTCGATGTAGGTAAATCTCTTCTACCCACAGTCCTTTGCCCAAATCACATAGCAAGTAACAAACCACAAGAGGACTGCAATTTTTTGAAGTACTGTTTCCAGATACCCATGATGAAAAAGCGGGGTTTGTGAGAAATCACCTAATCTCTGTCACACGTTATCTGTTTAGATAGCCCTTTAATAGTCGACATAAGGGAATTACAAAACATATATAGCAAGTTTGAAGAATAGAATATTATTTTACAATAAAATAAAATATAGACTTCTATTTTCTTACTTTTTGGCACTTAAAGTTGTGAAAATAAAGCTATTCTTTCAGATACCAAATAATACATTCCTCTGAATAGTTTTTAAATTTAAATTTTAATGAGTGTTGTATACTTTGTTCTACTGTATTATTTACCCTTGATTTAAATTTTGACTCATTTTGTGGCTCAAATAAGATGTATAGAAAAGATACCTTCAATTTATATTAGAAATTCCTCAAATACCTTTACACTGATTTCCAAAATAAGTAGCATCAGCTTCCCAGAGACCTAATGCTAATTTTTATTGATGGCTACCATCAGGAAATTAGTTAATATTACATTATAAGTTTCATTTTGAAAATCAAAGAAAGTAAAACAATGAGGATGCTGGTGTCATATTGTTATAGAATGCTGAAAAAAATTCCAGGAATATATTCTTGAAACATTTTATAAATATCAATTGCTTTGAAACTTAATGCAGAAAAGGTAACAAATTATTTTTAGAGAAAAATAATCTTAACATTTTCTTTTTCTAAGTTCCATATTTATTTACTATGTGAGAAACTTTATCAGAATGTGTAGTAGCTTCTTAATATAGGTATATTATTTGACATATTTTCTATAATTATGAAAACAATTATTTTATTCTTTTTTTGCCCTACAAACTAAACAAATTTTTATTTCAATAACACCAAACTTTTTGAAGACAAAATAAAACAGATATGCTCTCATTCTTTGCTGATGGCCTTCTGGTGCAATAGCCCAGAAGAGTAATTTAACAATATGTAGAAAAAGCCATAAAATCCTGCATATGTCTTGACTCAATAATTCTGTATTTAGGAATTGCTTAAGCAAATACTTCAGCAGGATGGAGAGCTATTTACACTTAGATGTTCATTACAGCATTGATTGTAATAATAAAATATTGGGAGCAGACTCCCTCTAACTTTAAGTAGTCTCCCTTGTCTGTTTTTCCCTTATTTGTGCCCATATGTACTCTCACTCTTCTTGTTAATCTTTGTATATACTGTATTGAAATCTCTATTAATATATTTATTCTTGCAGCTTTTCTTTCTCTTTTGGGCTTTAGAGTCTGTCTATCTGGTTTGAAATGCTGGTTTCAATGCTAGCTCTGTTGCCCCAAACAAGTTTAATTTCTTCATCTGTAAAACTGGTATAATAGTACCTAGGTATACAATTTTTTAAACTTTTATTTTGCATTCAGTGGTGTCAGGCCTCTGAGCCCAAGCTAAGCCATCATATCCCCTGCGACCTGCACTTACACATCCAGATGGCTGATTCCTGACTTAACTGATGACATTCCACCACAAAAGAAGTGAAAATGGCCTGTTCCTGCCTTAACTGATGACATTGTCTTGTGAAATTCCTT
This sequence comes from Pongo pygmaeus, assembly GCF_028885625.2. Classification (NCBI taxonomy): domain Eukaryota; kingdom Metazoa; phylum Chordata; class Mammalia; order Primates; family Hominidae; genus Pongo; species Pongo pygmaeus. The sequence continues at coordinate 146,788,178 of NC_072376.2, forward strand.
CTCCTGGCTCATCCTGACTCAAAAGCTCCCCTACTGAGCACCTTGTGATCCCCACTCCTGCCTGCTAGAGAACAACCCCCCTTTGACTGTAATTTTCCTTTACCTACCCAAATCTTATAAAACGGCCCCACCCCTATCTCCCTTCGCTGACTCTCTTTTCGGACTCAGCCCACCTGCACCCAGGTGATTAAAAGCTTTATATTGCTCACACAAACCTGTTTGGTGGTCTCTTCACATGGACGTGTATGATATTTGGTGCCATGACTCACATTGGGGGACCTCCCTTGGGAGATCAATCTCCTGTCCTCCTGCTCTTTGCACTGTGAGAAACATCCACCTATAACCTCAGGTCCTCAGACCAACCAGCCCAAGAAACATCTCACCAATTTCAAATCTAGTAAGCGGCCTCTTTTTACTCTCATCTCCAACCTCCCTCATTATCCCTCAACCTCTTTCTCCTTTCAATCTTGGTGCCACACTTCAATCTCTCCCTTCTCTTAATTTCAATTCCTTTCATTTTCTGGTAGAGACAAAGGAGACATGTTTTATCCGTGGACCCAAAACTCCGGCGCCGGTCACGGACTGGGAAAGTAGCCTTCCCTTGGTGTTTAATCATTGCAGGGACACCTCTCTGATTATTCACCAATGTTTCAGGGGTGTCAGACCAAGCAGGGATGCCTGCCTTGATCCTTCACCCTTAGCAGCAAGTCCCACTTTTCTTGGGGAGGGGCAAGAATCTCAACCCCTTCTCTCCGTGTCTCTACCCCTTCTCCGCTTTTCTGGGGGAGGGGCAAGAACCACTCAACCCCTTCTCCTTCACCCTTAGTGGCAAGTCCCACTTTTCTGCAGGAGGGCCAGGAACCCCGACCTCTTATCTCTGCCTCCCGATCCCTTATTTCCATGCCCCGACCTCTTATCTCTGCCCCCCAATCCCTTATTTCCACACCCCAACGTCTTATCTCTGTGCCACAACCCCTTATTTCCACACCCCGACCCCTTCTCTACTTTTCTGGAGGGCAAGAACCCCCCACCCCTTCTCTGTGTCTCTACTTTCTTTTCTCTGGGCTTGCCTCCTTCACTATGGGCAAGTTTCCACCTTCCATTCCTCCTTCTTCTCCCTTAGCCTGTGTTCTTAAGAACTTAAAACCTCTTCAACTCTCATCTGACCTAAAATCTAAGCATCTTATTTTCTTCTGCAATGCCACTTGGCCCCAATACAAATGTGACGGTAGTTCCAAATAGCCGGAAAACAGCACTTTCAATTTTTCCATCCTACAAGATCTAAATAATTCTTGTCGTAAAATAGGCAAATGGTCTGAGGTGCCTGATGTCCAGGCATTCTTTTACACATTGGGCCCTCTCTAGTCTCTGTTCCCAATGCAACTTGTCCCAAATCTTCCTTCTTTCCCTCCAACCTGTCCCCTCAGTCCCAACCCCAAGCATTGCTGAGTCTTTCTAATCTTCCTTTTCTACAGACCCATCTGACCTCTCCCCTCCTCACCAGGCCGAGCTAGGTCTCAATTCTCCCTCAGCCTCCACTCCTCCACCCCATAATCCTTTTATCACCTCCCCTCCTCACAACCCGGTCTGGCTTACAGTTTCTTTCCATGACTAGCCGTCCCCCACCTGCTCAGCAATTTACTCTTAAAAAGGTGGCTGGAGCTAAAGGCATAGTCAAGGTTAATGCTCCTTTTTCTTTATCCCAAATCAGATAGTGTTTAGGCTCTTTTTCATCAAATATAAAAACCCAGCCCAGTTCATGGCTCGTTTGGCAGCAACCCTGAGACAATTTACAGCCCTAGACCCTAAAAGGTCAAAAGGCCATCTTATTCTCAATATACATTTTATTACCCAATCTGCTCTCAACATTAAATAAAACTCCAAAAATTAAATTCCAGCCCTCAAACCCCACAGCAGGACTTAATTAACTTCTCCTTCAAGGTGTACAATAATAGAGTACAGGCAGCCAAGTAGCAACATATTTCTGAGTTGCAATTCCTTGCCTCCACTGTGAGACAAACCCCAGCTACATCACCAGCACACAAGAACTTCCAAAGGCCTAAACTGCAGTAGCCAGGCATTCCTCCAGAACCACCTCCCCCAGGAGCTTGCTACAAGTGCCAGAAATCTGGCCACCAGGCCAAGGAATGCCCGCAGCCCAGGATTCCTCCTAAGCCGTGTCCCACCTGTGTGGGACTCCACTGGAAATTGGACTGTTCAACTCACCTGGCAGCCACTCCCAGAGCCCCTGGAACTCTGGCCCAAGGCTCTCTGACTGACTCCTTCCCAGATCTTCTCGACTTAGTAGCTAAAGACTGACACTGCCCGATCGCATCAGAAGCCCTGTAGACCATCACAGATGCTGAGCTTTAGGTAACTCTCACAGTGAAGGGTAAGTCCATCCCCTTCTTAATCAATACAGAGGCTACCCACTCCACATTACCTTCTTTTCAAGTGCCTGTTTTCCTTGCCTCCATAACTGTTGTGGTTATGGACTGCCAGGCTTCTAAACCTCTTAAAACTCCCCAACTCTGGTGCCAACTTAGACAATACTCTTTTAAGCACTCCTTTTTAGTTATCCCCACCTGCCCAGTTCCCTTCTTAGGCTGAGACACTTTAACTAAATTATCTGCTTCCCTGACTATTAATGGACTACAGCTATATCTCATTGCCACCCTTCTTCCCAATCCAAAGCCTCCTTTGCATCCTCCTCTTGTATCCCCCCACCTTAACCCACAAGTATAGGATACCTTTACTCCCTCCTTGGTGACTGATCATGCACCCCTTACCATCTCATTAAAACCTAATCACCCTTACCCCACTCAACGCCAATATCCCATCCCGCAGCATGCTTTAAAAAGATTAAAGCCTGTTATCACTTGCCTGTTACAGCATGGCCTTTTAAAGCCTATAAACTCTCCTTACAATTCCTCCATTTTACCTGTCCTAGAACCAGCCAAGCCTTACAGGTTAGTTCAGGATCTACACCTTATCAACCAAATTGTTTTGCCTATCCACCCCATGGTGCCAAACCCATATACTCTCCTATCCTCAATACCTCCCTCCACAACCCATTATTCTGTTCTGGATCTCAAACATGCTTTCTTTACTATTCCTTTGCACCCTTCATCCCAGCCTCTGTTTGCTTTCACTCAGACTGACCCTGACACTCATTAGGCTCAGCAAATTACCTGGGCTGTACTGCCGCAAAGCTTCACAGACAGCCCCCATTACTTCAGTCAAGCCCAAATTTCATCCTCATCTGTTACCTATCTTGGCATAATTCTCATAAAAACACACGTGCCCTCCCTGCTGATCATGTCTGACTAATCTCCCAAACCTCAATCCCTTACAAAACAACAACTCCTTTCCTTCTTAGGCATGGTTAGTGCAGTCAGAATTCTTACACTAGGACAAGGACCGCACCCTGTAGCCTTTTTATCCAAACAACTTGAACTTACTGTTTTAGCCTAGCCCTCAAGTCTGCATGTGGCAGCTGCCACTGCCCTAATACTTTTAGAGGCCCTTAAAATCACAAACTATGCTCAACTCACTCTCTACAGTTCTCATAACTTCCAAAATCTATTTTCTTTCTCACACCTGATACATATACTTTCTGCTTCCCGGCTCCTTCAGCTGTACTCACTCTTTGTTGAGTCTCCCACATTATTCCAGATACCACACCTGACCCTCATGACTACATCTCTCTGATCCACCTGACGTTCACCCCATTTCCCCACATTTCCTTCTTTCATGTTTCTCACCCTGAACACACTTGGTTTATTGATGGCAGTTCCACCAGGCCTAATCGCCACTCACCAGCAAAGGCAGGCTATGCTATAGTATCTTCCACATCTATCATTGAGGCTACTGCTCTGCCTCCCTCCACTACCTCTCAGCAAGCCGAACTCATTGCCTTAAGTCAAGACCTCACTCTTGCAAAAGGACTAAACGTCAATATTTATACCGACTCTAAATATGCCTTCCATATCCTGCACCACGATGCAAGAGGTTTCCTCACTACACAAGGGTCCTCTATCATTAATGCCTCTTGAATAAAAATGCTTCTCGAAGCTGCTTTACTTCTAAAGGAAGCTAGAGTCATTCACTGCAAAGGCCATTGAAGGGCGTCGGATCCCATCGCTCAGGACAATGCTTATGCTGATAAGATAGCTAAAAAAGCAGTTAGCACTCCAACTTATATCCATCACTTTCAGTTTTTCTCCTTCACATCAGTCACTCCCAATGATCCTTCACATCCTACTCCCCCGCTGAAACTTCCACCTATCAATCTCATCCCACACAAGGCAAATGGTTCTTAGACCAAGGAAAATATCTCCTTCCAGCCTCACAGGCCCATTCTATTCTGTCATCATTTCATAACCTCTTCCACGTAGGTTACAAGCTGCTAGCCCATCTCTTAGAACCTCTCATTTCCTTTCCATCCTGGAAATCTATCCTCAAGGAGATCACTTCTCAGTGTCCCATCTGCTATTCTACTACCCCTTAGGGATTGTCCAGGCCCCCTCCCTTTCCTACACATCAAGCTCGGGGATTTGTCCCTGCCCAGGACTGGCAAATTGACTACTCACATGCCCCGAGTCAGAAAACTAAAATATCTCTTAGTCTAGGTAGACACTTTCACTGGGTAGGTAGAGGCCTTTCCTACAAGGTCTGAGAAGGCCACCGCTGTCATTTCTTCCCTTCTGTCAGACATAATTCCTCGGTTTAGCCTTCCCACCTCTATACAGTCCTATAACAGACCGGCCTTTATTAGTCAAATCAGCCAAGCATTTTTTCAGGCTCTTGGTATTCAGTGAAACTTTTATATCCCTAACAGTCCTTAGTCTTCAGGAAAGATAGAACACGCTAATGGTCTTTTAAAAACACACCTCACCAAGCTCAGCCACCAACTTAAAAAGGGCTACACAATACTTTTACCACTTTCTTTTCTCAGAATTCAGGCCTGTCCTCGGAATGCTACAGGGTACAGTCCATTTGAGCTCCTGTTTGGTGCTCCTTTTTATTAGGCCCCAGTCTCATTCCAGACACCAGACCAACTTGGACTGTGCCCAAAAAAACTTGTCATCCCTACTATCTTCTGTCTAGTCATACTCCTATTCACCGTTCTCAACTACTCATACATGCCCTGCTCTTGTTTACACTGCCGGTTTACACTGTTTCTCCAAGCCATCACAGCTGATACCTCCTGGTGCTATCCCCAAACTACCACTCTTAACTCTTAAAGTAAATAAATAATCTTTGCTGGCAGGACTATGCTGAATCTCCTTAAGCACTCTCTAATTAGATGTCCTGGGTCTTCTCAATTCTTAGACCTTTAATACCTGTTTTACTCCTTCTCTTATTCCGTTTAGTTTTTCAATTCATAAAAAACCATATCCAGGCCATCACCAATAATTCTACATGACAAATGTTTCTTCTAAAAACCCCACAATATCACCCCTTACCACAAAATCTTCCTTCAGCTTAATCTCTCCCACTCTAGGTTCCCATGCCACCCCAATCCTGCTCGAAGTAGCCCTGAGAAACATCGCCCATTATCTCTCCATACCACCCCCCAAAATTTTCGCTGTCCCAACACTTTACCACTATTTCATTTTATTTTTCTTATTAATATAAGAATACAGGAATGTCAGGCCTCTGAGCCCAAGCTAAGCCATCATATCCCCTGTGACCTGCACGTACACATCCAGATGGCCAGTTTCTGACTTAACTAATAACATTCCACCATAAAAGAAGTTAAAATGGCCTGTTCCTGCCTTAACTGATGACATTGTCTCATGAAATTCCTTCTCCTGGCTCATCCTGGCTCAAAAGCTCCCTACTGAGCACCTTGTGACCCCCACTCCTGCCCGCCAGAGAACAACCCCCCTTTGACTGTAATTTTCCTTTACCTACCCAAATCTTATAAAATGGTCTCACCTCTATCTCCCTTCGCTGACTCTCTTTTCGGACTCAGCACGCCTGCACCCAGGTGATTAAGAGCTTTATTGCTCACACAAAGCCTGTTTGGTGGTCTCTTCACATGGATGTGCATGAAAAATGGTATATGTGCAGGTTTGTTATATAGGTAAATTACATACACAGGGATTTGGTGTCCAAATTATTTTACCACCCAGGTAATAAGCATAGTACCCAACAGGTACTTTTTCAATGCTCACCCTCTTACCTCCACCCACCTTCAAGGAGTCTCCCATGTCTGTTGTTCCTTTATTTGTTTTCATATGTACTTTCACCCTTCTTTCAAATATTTGTATATACTATATTTAGATATCTATGGATACAAAGATTTTCTTTCTCTTTTGCCAGATTATTCTATTGATTTATTCAAAGCACATTGTTTACGTTCATTGAAATTTCATTTTAAATGCCTTTTTATTGGTGATCATATACAACAATTTTCTATTTTAAGAAAAAATTTTCTCCATATAAATTAAAATATAATTAATTGATTATTATGAGTAAAAAGTAGGAAACTGTGAATGAAACTACGGATGGCTTCAAATTTATTTCTCAAAGTAACTCCAATTTGATTTCTTTATTGAATTCAGAGTAAATAAATAGATTAGTGGTATTCTCTTTTCAATATTTTATAAAATGCTTGACTCACTCCTGACATTTTTTGTGTTATTTCCCTTCCAAGTGTGATTTGTCACTGGTGCTATAAAGGAATGTAATCACTTGGGTTGAAAATGACTTAATTTGAATAGTATGCATAAATGTTTCAAATGCAAGTATCCTTCCATTGAAACAACATTTAAATAAAAATTAGAGAAATGTGGCTTGGGGGATAATTATTGCCATATGAATGAAGTTGAATAAAGAATGAGAGAAGGAATCTGTTTGTCAGCCTAACTCATAATTTCAATATTGGGCATTAGCATTCATTGGATTTGTTACTAAATGACAAGGGATGAATTGAAAACATTTACATTTTGGTAAGCAGTATCAATTAATTGACAACATACATAAACACATGAATAACTGAAATTGCTGAATTCCAGAAAATATTTTGATGCTTCCTTTGGGGTTCGTCTATTAGAAAATATAAAAATGCCTCTTTATAACTTTTTGTTTGTTCATTTGAATAAAGCAGGGAACTGATTTCCATCAAATAAGTTGGCTGCAATGAAATACTTAATTTGGAGAATTGAATTAGCAACAACATAGTAGAGCACTACCAGAGAAGAAAAACACCTTAAATGACAATCGGTAGCTATAAGTTATAGCAGAAAATAAATATCTGATTATTTTCATAGTTTTCATTACAAAAACATGTTAATAATTAAAGATGATGTGAAAAATGCAAATAGTTTATCACTAAAGAACAACTGCACAGGTGTATCAGTCTGGTTTGTATTATGCTAATAGATAACCCTAGAATCTCAGTAGTTTTAAACAATACATGTTGAATCTACACATCTATCACAGATTTTAAGATCATTAGGAGGTTCCTGCTTATCACAGTCATTAGTCATTTACAACCCAAGATTGATGAAAGAGACACTGGGGTTGGCAGTTATGTACCAGGGTAAAACAGAGAACTTAAAGATGTCATTCTAGAAAATAAATGTTTGACTTAGAGATGACAGACAACCAGAACTAACATCACGTGTTTCTCACACCCACTCACCCATCAAGTGGCCAGAATGTATAAATCAACTGTATTATTTCTCAAGTTAAGAGCTGAAATATTCCTTGAGTAACACTAGCTACTACCATGACTAGGTATTACAACAACTACTGTTACAGGAAAGGAGTCCCTACCCAGACCCCAAGAGAGGGTTCTTGGATCTCATGCAAGAAAGAATTCAGGATGAGTCCACAGTGCAAAGTAAAGGCAAGTTTATTAAGAAAGTAAAGTAAAGTAGTGAAAGTACAGCTATTCCGTAGATAGAGTGGGATGTTCCTGAAAGCAAGAGGAGGAATGCGTCCACCCTAGGTACAATGCTCGTTTATATAGGATAAAAAGATCATGGAAAGATGTGCTGTGCTACAAGGGTTTGTGATGAAGGATTAATTTTCTTAGTTACTGTATTTTGAAATAATCAATGTTATTATCATTAAAGCAAAATTAGGAATGCCTTTGTTCTCCAGATATTGGGATATCTGGACACACCCAGGTCTGAGTCTCTTTAGTAAACATTATTCATTTGTTCCCTTAACCTTAAACATCTAGAAGCTAGGAATGCCTACCTTTCTGGGGAGGGAGCCCAGCAAATCCCAGCCTCATTTTCCTGGCCCTCACTCAAGATGGAGTCACTCTGGTTTGAATGTCTCTGACACCACTATTCCTTGAATAAGTACTAGCCTACAACACCAACCTGTTCCTGTATTATAATGGTATGTTCATACAAGTTGGTGGATGTGGAATTCTGGAACTATACATTAAGCCAAATAGATCATCCCAGGGAGACACTAGTGAAAAACCTCCTTGTGGAATTTAAAGATAGATTTTAAAAAGAGATTATAGATATAGGTATAGGTATGGGTATATAATCTCATAATATAGTTATACATAATTGACAACTACTTAGGATATTGCTATTCTATTGCTTTTCCTGTCAGAGTGTTCAATATATTGTACTGTTGTAATTTCATATTTCCTTACAAGTCCTAACTAACTACTTCATTTGGGCACACAAGAATTTACAAAATAAAGTGAAAAGCTTGTTCTTCTAAGTTGAACTAGGAATATAGCAATTATGGCAGCCCAAGGCTTGTATGTCCCAGGATATAGTAATTGCTTCATAAATTATACCTCTTATTTAAGTTTCAATATTCTTTCCCACAAAAAAAGCAAAATAAAACAGTTTGACACATGATCAACATCACACATCACAATCACATATACAGGTAGTTTATTTAAGGAAGTAATCTTAAGAAAGAAGAATAGGAAACTGGGTAAATGAAATAAACAATTATTAAGCTGACCATCAAAAGAGCAATTGGGGGCTCAGTTCCACTAGAACCCACAAGGACCTGTGTAGAAGGTGGCACAGATTGTTTCCCAAGGGGTGGATAGAAGGAAATCTACAAAATCCCATCCTTTCTAGGTCAAAAGTTGCCCTGTGATGTATTAATAGCTTGCACTTTCAGGTTTGATCATGCATGGTTCTTTGTACTAGTTCCCATAGTGTCTCCTTCAGAAAGGTCCTGGGACAGAAAGTAAACATAAAGTAATTTTGAGAGGAGCTCCAATCAGTTTACATCTGTCCCAAGCTGTTATCCTAAAAAATGATTGATGTAAAAGGTGTTCTCAATGATCTGAGGCAGGACACAGAGGTGTCTAGTTAAGGACCATAATTAGCTATTATAGTATCAGCTATTGTGAGCCAAATAGTCTGCTCCTTCACACCTACTTTAAATTTTCTAATGTGAGTTTCTTCTAGTACATACTTAAAAATGAGCCACCGTATCATATTTATTTTGAATGGTCCATATAGATGTTGCTTCTCAATTTTATACTTCCCTTTTGTAGACATTTTTTTCTGCCTTTGCCTTCATTAATGCTCTTCTTGAAACTTCTAGACACCATTTCCTCATTAGTTACTGTTCCTTTACTGCAAGTTAATGAGCTTCATGTAAAATAAGCTAGACTTTCCTTGCCTTCTTTGTCTTTATTCTCCACAATACTAACAGACAACTATATCAAACTTAACTGAGGTATTGGAGGCAATTTTTTAATGCCACATAGGAGCAGAAATTTTATAGCTGTGGCTAAATACAACATTTTCCAAATCTAGAAAAAAATCCGTCAGTTACTTTTGATAGGTTACAATTGCCAGATTATGAATGCTGCTAACCTGGCTTCCTTATCCTGAATTTCTGCTCTTTCCCAAACTCTATTTATTCTGTTCAGTCACTTTAATTTTTCACTACCAGTTTTAATACTGTTTGCCCCAGTATCCAAGTTCTTAATAAATAAAATCTTCATATACTCAGTACTCAAATACCTTTAATTAGCATATTTCCCTAAATTAGCCACATTCAGTTTTGATAACATCCCCAAAATCTTCAGTGATGGAATCTGACACACCAAATATATTTAGGAGGCAAAGACGTTATGAATAAAACACACACACACATGCATGCATGCACACACGCACACAGAAGCATTGGACTGCTACCAGGACTGTGTAATGTAAATTCATAGAAGATAAATATTTTCTTAACTGGCTCATAATTTACAAGGCCCCTCTTTTATCAATAGAGTCCTTTCCTTAATTATTAGTTTAGTTTTTTCTTTATTTCCTTTATTCCCTGTTTTCCAGTTATGTTCATTTTGGCCTGTTCCAAAAGATAAAAAGGCCTACTGTTGTAGGTAAAAAATAATAACCTCTATTCAGCTACACAAAGATCTGGCCAAAGACTCAATATTACTTTCAGGAAGCATTTCAGCAAATTCTTTGCTGAGGATTCTTATCCTGATCTGTTTATGAGGGTAAATAATTATTCCAGTTACATCATATTTTTCTGTTAAATATTTTAATAATTGTTCTATATGTTATTTCACCTAGAATTCATACAAACTCCATTTTTGTGTGCTAAAATGCCCTGTCTATTGTGGCTTATGTTCACATTCCCAACATCATCTTGTACCAGGCTCCTCTAACTCAGCACTCTCCCAGTCTAATGACCTTTTTCTGAGCCTTAAACTCTGGCTTGGGTCACCTCTGGGTGTTTGAAAGGGCTTCCCTTACTACCTGCAAAGTGTTTGCACCAGATATTTGCGTGATTGATTTTTCATAAGAGAAGCATTAGGCTTCCTGTCTAAGAAGCCTTCCCTAGACAAAAAAGCAAACAGCAAACAAGAAACATAGATGAGTATTGACTGTCTTTTCCCAATATTACTACTGTCTTATTTTCTTCATCATTTATAAGTATCTAACATACCTATTATCTAATATCTAATATACTTTATCACTTACTATTATCTAGTGTACTGTTTCTATTATTATTAAGTGACTCAACTTGCATATTGTTTGCTTCCTGCTCCTACACTGTAAGTTCTGTTAGCACAGAGGTTGTCTCTTCTCTCTTGTTCAACACCAATGAGAGACTGCATAAATATTATTAAATAATAAACATTGTTGTTACCATAAATATTGGTATTTCATATTAAAATAGCTATGGAAGTTTAGCATTCAAATACAAATTCTATTTAATTAAAATATTACTATAATTTATGTGAGATGAATTTGGGCACATAATAATTTTAAACAGAGTACCTTTAAAAATTAGAATTTGGTAGAACAGGATTTTATAGAAATCACTGACCAAATCATTCTCTCATAACAAGTTAAATAATAAGTGTTTTGTACTATATCTTTTATTCCAGTGACATTAAATTTTTAGTCCGTATCAGCAATTAAGGAAGGTCTCTTGAAGAATCGGTTTATTTGTGACACCTTCTGATTCTTCTTAAATTGTGGAATTTTTAAGATTATCCTTTCCGTTTGTTAAAAAAATCCCTGGATTAGGAACCGTATAAGACTTCTCTTGCAATAAATACAGGGCACAGGATTTTAATTACATGATTTCCAAGCGTCCTTTTATTTTCTAAATTATTTGAGCATATCTATTATTTTTCACTATCTAACATGCAAAACATGTAATTGTAGTGTTGCCAAATTAAAAAGGCCACTCTTTCCTATGGATTATCTAATTGGATATTAGATAATTACCCTTGGATGAGAGTAGGAAAACAATGTAATTTGTGATTCTCAAAATTTGTATAAAATTGCGATCATTGATGTCTTTGCTGTTAGTTCCCGTATTTCCTTTTTCTATTTCTCATAACAATTGATTCTGAAATGTTTACTTTTCCCTATTTGCCTGGATAATCAACATCACTTATTTGGTTAAGGTCTATGTAAAGTTACATGGTCATTACTAGACATTAGAATTTATACAATTGAGAGCAATGTTTGCTAACATGAAATGATTTCTTTCTGTGACTTTTAAAGTAGCCTAATATGAGCCACTATTATTGTTGGCCTTTATTAACTCAAAATATTAAAATCATTAAATTTTAGTTTTAATTCCAGAAAAGTAGTTACTCTTAGTCAACACTCATGACAATCTTGCATGTGTGTGCATGTGCATGTGTGTGTGTTAGAGAGGCAATGGAGTTCAAATAATTACTAAAGATGCAGATCATTTATAATCTTTTTTAAAGAAACTATATTGAGTTTCTTTAAACTCTGAATACCATAAAATTCACCAATTTTAAGTGTAAAATTCAATGCTTGTAAGTAAATATACAGAGCTGTGCAATCATGACCACAATTCAGTTTTAGAACTTTACAGTTAATCCCTATTTCCATCACCAGCCCCAGGATACCAATTTGCTTTCTGCCTCTATAATATTGCTTTTCCACATGAATGCTTGTTTTTAATTTTAATCCTGGCTTTCTAGATATCACCTTTGTGTCACAGGTGTCAGTCAATAATTGGTATGAGATTGTTCTTTAAAAAGGCTTCTTTCTACCTATTACTAATGATCTGTGTGAAGATTAGGTAATACATTCAGTTCTTAGGCAGTTTATAAGTCTGTCCTAGATATTTCTTTCTACTAGGCCTTCTTCACTTCTCCTCTGTTGCTGTGGTCTAAATGTTTGTGTCCCCCCAAAACTCATATGCTGAAAACGTAATCACAAATGTGATGGTATTAAGAGGTAGGGCCTTTAGAAGGTGATTAGATCTTGTGGGTGGAGCCCTCATGAATGGGATTAGTATCCATATAAAGGGGGATCCAAAGAGCTTCCTTGCCCCCTCTGCCAAGTGAGACACTTTTATGAACCAGGATGTGGGCCCTCACCAGCTATCAAATCCACTGGTGCCTTAGACTTTGATTTCCCAGCCTCCAGAACTGTAAGAAATAAATTTCTGTTGTTTATAAGCAGTCCAGTTTATGGTATTTTGTTATGGCAGTTCAAACAGACTAAGGCCTCTGTACATGAAAGAGGCTTCATGTTCAGCCTCTGCTGTTGTGATCACAGTCTTGAGTACATATGCAGCTTCCCAGACCTCCAGGTAAATGAGGGCTTATCAAGGCACACTTTTGTGATCTCATCCTCCAGATCTCTCTGTTAAATATCTGACTAGTCTGCTTGTTTGTTACTTATTCCAACAGGTATCACAACCACAGATTATCTGTGATATTGGTCTTTGGCAATTATTTACCACTAAATTGACAGTTCTTTCAACATCACCTTCAGATGGACATTTTGTGTGCACTGCTCCAGTTTAAGTCAGCCCCAGAGCTAAACTTCTGTGTTTTATGGCTTTTCCTGCCCTGGTGAAACTACCATACTGATAGAACTGGGAGGAATGAGAGCTTGCCTGGAATAAAGCACCACAGATGTCACCATTCTTAACAGGTTTAGTAGTTTTGCTGCAACAGTCGCTTCTGAATTTGTTGCACGCCTTTGGTTGATTTCCAGAATTCTACTAAGGTTGTTTTCAACATTGTTGTTCAATCTCATCACTGATCTTTAGGAGAAGAGGATTTACTGAGAATGTTACTCTATAATTTCAAAAGTCCTAATCACTTTTACACATGTGAAAAAATCCTTTAGGTGATTTTGACATAATAGCTAATGTTACACAATAATATGTAAAGAATAAAATATTTAATAAATTAGATAAAGGACTTAAACACCATCTTCAACACACAGTTCTGTACCCATACATGACACTTTTTTTAATGGGCTATATAATGGTAATAACTAATGCAAATCTTCCAATTTTAAGTCTTATTCTACTATTTTTTTGGAAAATGTAGGATATACATTAAAAAATAATATACTTCCAAACCAATGGGTTTTCAAATGATAGATAATTGTTTTTAGTTTTTAATAATTATTTTTGTTTTTATAAAATCTCATTTAGTATGACTAATATTTTTCTACCAGATTCATCTCCTGTATTTAATAAGTAGCTTATTTTAACATGGAGCTAGTTTTCTACAAAGTATTGCTTTTATTTTGGTAATTTTCTTTGTCAGAAAGCTGAAAATCAGAGAATATGACTATTATTGGTGAAGTGAGAATACATCATGAAGTCAAATGAAAGGGAGTTGTGACGGTTAATTTTATGTATCAAGTTGTCTAGATTATGGCCATCAATTGTTTAGTCAAATACTCACCCTGATGTTTCTGTAAAGGTATTTATTTAGATATAATTAACATTTATAGTGAGTTGACTTTAAATAAAACCAATTATCTTCCATAAAGTAGACAGGCCTTATCCAATCAGTTGAAGACCATAAGAGGAAAGAATAAAGTTTTCTGAAGAAAAGAAATTCAGCTTCTACATTGCAACATAGAAATGCTGCCGGAATTAGTAGTTTCAATCTCAAAATTGAACTGAAAAAACTGAAACTGAATTAGTGGTTTCAGTCTCAAAACTACAATTCTTTCCTGAATCTCTAGCCTGCCAGTTTGTCTTATAAATTTTGAACTTGTCAAGTCCCACAATTGCATGAGCCAATTCCTCAAGGTTTACCTTGAGCATATACTGTCTCTCTCATTATATTTTATTTAACATAAACAATATATCATATGTAATACTATATATTACATATGATATATTTTATGTACTTGTGTGTGTATATATACTAGAAATACAAGAAATACTAAAAAAAGTTCACCTATTGAACATTGTTTATACATACAGCTCAATTTCAGAGATGTCTCACTGGAAAATTACAAATTATATTATAATATCTCTTACCTAGAATTTTTCATATAATTAATCCTAAATTAATAGGATTTCACACTGAATTTGGGGACCAATACATTCCCCCACATCTCCTCAACCTTCTTGTGAAATATGGATCCCTCTCAGAAACTTCAAAAAAAAAACACCTGAAATTTAAGTCATTATATTTTATTATTTTGGTAGTAAGCAAGAATAAATTGTGCAAAGAAAAAGATATTTTCTATAATATTTAACTTATGCCAAGGCAAGATCTTTCAAGTACAGATTTCTCGGATGGGGTGGGGTGGGGGCATTACCTGAAGGGAGCAGCACCAAGCCTACCTGTATGTAGTTTTAACAATGATGAGACAGAAGACAGTCTGAATAGAGAACACAAGGGCAGAACTAGATGAGATGAGATGCCACCACTCTCTCAGTGATCACCTAATGGCAGCATCACAGGACAGTTTCACCTGTCAATAAGAAAAATATAAAAGAAAAAATGTGAGAAATACTAAAAGGAAGAGAGAGACAGCGTCCAAGCTCTCTTTCTTACTTCTCCATGTCATGGTAAAAAGACAGTCAGTCCAGAGACAGAAAATGAAAGAGTAAGAAAGAAAGAAAAGGTGAGTGGGCCAACAACTCCTCAAAATAAGTCACAGATAGGCTCTGTTAAGCATCCAGTCTCGTTTGAAGAAAACAACAAATCCCAAAAACACATTTCAAAAGAAAAACTACAAGAAGGAATTGATAAAAAAAAAATTAGGAAATAACTCTCTAGCTTTAAGAGGTGCCCAAAGAAAAAGAAAATTGATCTCTTTAATTTTCCCGATTAACCATCTTCTGAATCCACCAGCCTCATAACTATAAAATATTTATCAATTTTTAAACAAATAAGAACACACAAATCAGAACATTTGCTTAGTTTCTACTATTACACTAACCTCAGTTTTAATGCTATGTTACGTATCATTATTTAAAAGCCAATATTTTCAAATGACAATAATGGAAGGTAGTTTTTTTCTACACTGAATACAAGGAATTTTAAGATTCTTTATTGTAATAACAAATGACCTGTGGTAAAATAATAATCAATGTAATATATTCCAATAAGTGACCATTTCTCTTCTAAAATATATACAGAAATTATATGGAATGATGAAAATGATATTCTTTCATGCATTCAACCAATACATGCCAGGTACAATGTGCTAGCACTGTTGTACACCCTGGACAATATATAACACTGAAAAATAATTATTTTCATCTCTGTATAAATATACTTTTTCTCCCATTACCAAGGAGGCTTCTGTCTACACAAACAGTGACTGGGCTGGCTTTGTGACTTGCTGTGACTTGTTGTGACAATAGGATAAAGTCAAAATGACACTATCTGCTTTCAGGTTGAGGCAGTTTATGACTTTATGCCTTTGGAAACCAGCTATCATTTAAGAAGGCTTGCCACTATGTTGGAGAGAGAAACCAGGTAGATACAGAGAGGCCCTTTATTAAGAGGAAAATAAGAGGCTAGAAGGAGTGATAAGAAGTCCAACTATCCCCAAGCCATCTTCCCACCCCAGCTTAGTCACCATGTATGCCAATGAAGCCATCTTGATTTCTCTAGTCCCAGTCAAGCTGCCTGAGCCAATACAAACTGATCCTAGGCAGGTGGGAAAAGTACCAGAATGAATTTTTCTACACATTCGCATTATATATAATATCTAGACAAAGCTGACCAAAAAAATATTAAACTTATTAGAAAAACAAACAGAAGAGGACAACTATCATTTGAAAGGCTGAAGAAAACTCAGATTGGAAGAGAACATTTTCCAATGGACTGAAATTCATTCCTATGATTGTTTTGAAGAATTTACTACTAACAATAATTCCATTATACATAACCTCAAAAAAGAGATGATGAAACAACAAAGTGAGATGATGAAGTTGAACTAGAAAAACAGAATGAAACTGAACTATTGCTTACATTCTAAATGAATTTGATAGGTAACAATGCTATCTAATATGCACTGAGTAACCCCTATATGAAATAAATTTTTATGATTCTATGACTTATGTTACTTCTTTTCATCCTCATAATAACTTTTTGAGGTAGAAAATACCAGTTTTCTCATTTTAAAAATGATAAAACTTAAGACACATTTCAGGTAAGTGATTTGACTAAGTAATTAACACAATTCAGCTAAGTAATTTCACTACTCCTTTCAAACTGTCAAGCTAGAATACAAGTCCAAGCAGTGTATCTCCAGAGCCCCTGCCTTTTTTTGTCTGACGATATTACAGCTACTTCTACTCTCCTTTGGTTACCATTTGCATGGAATATTTTTTCTACTCTTTTTATTTCCAACGTATAAGTAGTCTGGAACTTAAAGCAAGTCTCTGGGAAACAGTATATAGTTGGATTGTGGTTTTATACATTTTGATTTAACAGTTTAACTCTACTTACACTTAAAGTAATTACTGATAAGGATAGATTTGTCATTTTGCTATTTGTTTTCTATATGCTTTATAGCTTTTGTTAATCCTCATTTTCTGCATCACTGGCTCTTTTATATTTAGTTAACTTTTAGTAGTGACACATTTTATCTTTCTTATCTCCTTTTCTGTATATCCTAAAACTATTTTCTTTTTGTTTACCATAGGCATCACATTTAACCTTATATAGCACTCTAATTTGAATTTATACAAGCTTAACTTAAATAGCAGATAAAAATGTGCTTATTTACAACTGCAACACACACCTGTTCAGTTATTGATGTCACAAAACTTGATCTTTGTACATTATGTGTCCAAAAAAATAAACTAATAGTTGTTTTTAATGCATCACTCTTTTAAATTATGTAGAAAAGAAAATATTGAGTTACCAACTAAAGTTCCACTAATACTAGATTTTAGACTAATACTTTAGACTAATACTTTAAAAGAATTATTTTCTTAGATCACATTGAAAACAAGAAGGGAAGTTACAAACTATTGTTACAATAATACTAGCTTTCATAATTTTTCATGTATTTACATTTCCTGAGTTCTCTGTTTCTTGATATGGCTTCAGGTTACTATCTAGTGCCCCTTCATGTCAACCTGAAAGACTCCATTTAGAATGTATTGTAGGATAGGGCTGGTGGTAATGAATTCCCTCAGCTTTTGTTTATCTGGCAATGTCTTAATTTCTCACTTTCTTTTGAAGGAAAATTTTGCTAAACATAAGATATTTTGTTGACAGGTACTGTTTTCTTTTATCATTTTGAATATATCAACCCCTGCTTACTGACTTCCAAAATTTCTGATGAGAAATCTGCTGATAACATTATTAAAGATCCTTTATATATGATGAGTCACTTCTTTATTGCTGCTTTAAAGATTTTATCTTTGTCTTTCAAGATTTTATTTAATGTGTCTTGGTAGTGGTCCCTGAGTTTATTCTGCATAAAGTTTACTAAATTTTCTGGCTGTTTGTATTCACAGTTTTCATCATATTTGGGGTGTTTTGGGCCATTATTTCTTCAAATAATCTTTCTCTGCCTACCTCTTTCTCTGTTCTTATGGGATTCCCACAATATGTATGTTGGTCTACTTGATGGTGCCTACAGTTCCCTTAGGCTCTGTTAACTTACCTTCAATTACTTTTTTTTTCTGTTTATTAGACTTTCAATTGCCTTACCTTCTACTTTGCTGATTCTTTTTTTCTGACTGATTGAATCTTCCTTTAAAATCATCTTGTACACTTTTATTTTCAATTATTGTACTTTTCAATTCTGGGATTTATTTTTGCTTTCTTTTAAGTTTTTGATAACTTTTTTGATATTTCTATTTTACTCATACATTATTTTCCTGACCTACTTCATATCTTGTTTTAGTTCTTCCAGTTTCTTTAAGACAGTTGATTTAAAATCTTTATCTACTGGGTCTGGCATCTGGCCTTTCTCAGGGACAGTTCCTCTTGATTTATGTTTTACTTTGAGTGGACTATACTTACTTATTTCGCTATATTTTTTGTGATTTCTTTATTGCAAACTGGATTTTTGAATATAATAATATAGTAACTCGACTATCACCCTCTCTTTAGGGTTTATTACTTTTGATATTTATTTAGTTTAGTTTTGTTTTTGATGATTATAGACTGTCTTTAAGCTCCACATCAGCTTGAGGTGTAGACTTAAGATATTCTCATGTCTTCTCTGCTTTTCCCGGGGCATGCACAGTGACTTTCTATTTTTCCCCATATATGCAGGAGTTTTGGGGAAATGTTTTGTTTGCTTATTATGTTCTTTATTTTTTAGTATTTTCGTCTTTAAAGATTTGAATACTATATTTTAGTCTTTAAAGATTTTATATTAATTAATTAATATCAGGATTAATTAATATCAGGATTCCAAAAGGGTTGGGGAAAGAAAAATTAAGGGGGAAAAGAGTTTTAGCTCCTTAGATCTCCTGGAAGTTGATTTAGCCAGAAAGAAAGAGACTTGCAACAATGCCTACCACTGTGTCTGCACCTGTAATCAGAAGCAGCAATAAGCAAGTAGAACACAGACCTAGGTGTCTGGAAGACAGAGCCCTTATTGCCCACTCTGATTCTGCAAGATTTAGGCAAGCTGTTCTAGGAACATGTGCACAGTCATCTGACACAGTGCTGAGGCACGAGGAATGGCTGCTCTATGCTAAGATCCAAAATGGACTGAAATTAAATGCAATTTACTAAGTCTAAACTTTTATTGGAAGTTATAAGCCTGTAATAGAATTCAAAATTCCAGAATAGTTACATCAGACAGACTTTCAGTGCAATTGTTGTGTATGTGGGGAGACAGTTTCCTGGTGCTTCCTACTCCATCATCTTCCCAGAGTTCTCTCAGAATAACTTACTTTTACAGCAGTTCATGATCTGGAAAAGTATTATAAAAGTGGTCTTCTTTGATTCTTCTCTAGATTAAGTGGTTGTGAAAATGTATGTGCCCTATTCTACATATCTTTATAAATTAAAATTATTTATCATTTTTCACTTTTTAAATGTTTCCCAATTTCAATTGCATTTCTCCTTATTTATTTAGGCTTTTAAAAAAGCCAGTATTATGAATTATATTTTTTTTAAAAACATGTAAATTAAGAAACAAAAGAGGGTGTTTTGGTTAGATAATCGATTTTATTTTGTTTTGCTTTTGAAAATACTGAATAATGTATTGATTTTTATCATCTTTACACTGAATAAAGAATATTATTATTCTTAGGAACAAGAGTAAGAGTCACAGATCTCCTTCTAAAGCTTGTAACTACGTGAATACATGAATATGATTTTTCCAAATTTATATTTTATTTGGAATAAGTAATGGAAGAAATTTTGCTGCAGATTTTGGAGAAAAAAAAGAACTTATAAATCTAAAAATCACATACACTTTAAAAATAAATTGATTTCAACACTATTAATTATGATCAATAACAAAAATACATTAAGTAGTTTGTATAATGAAAAGGAATCTGATTCATATAAAAGCAAGTTCATGCATACTACGTACAGGCATGATGAAGTAAGTTTACTAACCAATAGTGAATAATCTAAACATCCTTTCTTGATCTGGTCTCTGTTTCTCCAGGTGCATTTCTCAAACTCTCTCTTAGGTTTGAATTCTTTCAGTTCTACTTAAAGATTCTGTCAGCTCTGAATATTTACATAGTTCATCAACTCTCTGGAAAGCCCTCTCCAAAACTCTCCTGTATATAGAACCTAATTTTCCCCACTTGTCTTGGTCTACTTGGGCTGCCATAACAAAACTATAAGAAACTCAGTGTCTTAAACAACAGATATTTAATTTCTCACAGATCCAGAGGCTGGAAGATCAGAATCAAGGTCTCATCAGTGTTGATTTTTGGTGTGGCTACTCTTCCTGACCTGCAGATGGCCACCTTCTTGCTTTGTTCACACATAGCCTCTCTTCTGCCAATGTTCATGGGTGAAGAGGGAGAGCTGTCTGGTATCCATTTCTCTTCTTACAAGAACAACAGTCCTATTGGATTAGGACCCTATCATAACCTCATTTAACTTTAATTTCCTCTTTAAGGCCCTTTCTCCAACTCTCTAGTGATATTGGGGGTTATGGGCTTCAAATAAATGAATTCTGGGGGAAACAATTCACTTCATAACACCATTTACATCCTTTAGTTCTCAGATTCAATATACTTTTTTAAAAGATTATTTTTTAATAAGTTCTTATTGAACATGAACTTTTGAAACATGTATTGTCTTTGTAATAAACTAGCTTTTTTTTTTTGGAGACAGAATCTTGCCATTGCAGACTTGAACTCCTTAGGCTCAAACGATTTTGTCACCTTAACCTGCTGTGTAGCTAGAACCATAAGGCCATGCCCAGCTAATTATGTAATTTTTTTTTTTTTTAAGAAAAGGGGTCTTACTCTTACAGGTCTTACAGGTTGGTCTCCGACTTCTGGTTTCAAGTGATCTTTCTACCTTGGCCTGCCAAAGTGCTGGATTATAGGGCCAGGCACGGTGGCTCACACCTGTAATCCCAGCACTTTGGGAGGCCAAGGTAGGTAAATCATTTGAGGTCAATAGTTTGAGACCTGCCTGGCCTACATAGGGAAACCACGTCTCTACTAAACAAATACAAAAATTAGCTGTGCGTGGTGGTGCATGCCTGTAATCCCAGCTACTTGGGAAGCTGAGACAGGAGAATCACTTGAACCTGGGAGGCCACTGCACTCCAGCCTGGGCAACAGAGCGAGAATTCATCTCAAAAAAAAAAAAAATAAAGAGTGCTGGGTTTACAAGTGTGAGCCACTATGATAGGCCTAGGCTAGCTTTTTAATATTTCTTCTTCTATTGGAAAATTTGCTCCAAGAAGCGTGGAATATACCTATTTTTGCTCATTGCTAGAGCACCAGCTCATAAACCAGGAGCTGTGTATGATAAGTGCCAGTGAATAGTTTATCTAATAGATTGAACTGAATTGAATCTATGACTGTAAATAAGAGCATGAGCAAAATTATTTTCAGTAATATGCATACAAGGGTTATATTTCACGTATTTATTTTCTTAAGGAAAGTATTAAATTCTCATTTTATCATGCACCCCACAACTAAATAAATGTTTTAAAACATTTTATATATAGGTAAATTTTCTGAATTTTCAGTGGGAAATCTCTTTTTAAATAATTGTAACTGATTAGGAATACAAATTAAATGTAGTAATCTATTTCTAAATATTACTACATTATGATAACTATAAGACTGAATTTTTCTCAATGATAAGAGAAAATATTTTTAGTAATTTATTCTTCATTCTAACAATAATTTTTTTACCAGCATTTGAAGGAAAATTAAGGTAGGGCATGGTATTTCAGAACCAAGGAAGGGAGATATTTTAAACCACAGTTGTATACAATTAAAAGTAGTACATTTTTCCACTATTTTATTTCCATGTTTAATAGCTTATAATGCCAATGACTATATTTTAAAAGATTAAAGCTTTTATTTTTCCCCTTTTAATGTAGAAAGAACAGATCTTTTGTTTTGATCGTCTGTCACCCTGGTGTTTGAGTTTATAATTGGCACTTGTAAATGATTGTAAATACTAGTCTCTTATTTAAAAAAGGGTGAGTGAGTGAAGTTAATACAAGAATAATATTTAATGTATATATTCAGATAATTTTTGCGATTTTTTTTTTTTTTAGACAAAGTCTGGCTTTATCACCAGGCTGGAGTGCAGTGGCACAATCTCAGCTCACTGCAACCTCCGCCTCCTGGGTTCAAGTGATTCTCCTGCCTCAGCCTCCCAAGTAGCTGGGACTACAGGTTCACACCACATCCAGCTAATTTTTGTATTTTTTTTAGTAGAGATGGGGTTTCATCATATTGGCCAGGAATTTTTGCAATTTCTGCTTATACATCCCTGTCACCTAGAATTATTTCAAAATATAAAAATGTAATAGTTAATATGCAAGTCTGATTCAACAAATGAACTAAACCTGCCATATCCTTGTGTAGTCCCTCTCTGAATTAGGGGTAGCCCTGTGTTATGGGTTGAATTGTGTCACCCCCAAAATTCATATATTGACGTCGTAACCCCAAACATCTCAGAATGTATCTTTATTTGGAGATAAGGTCTTTATAGAGATAATGAAGTTAAAGTGAGGTCATTAGCATGAGCTCCAGTCCAATCTTATTGGTGTTCTATAAAAAGGAAACTTTAGACCTAGACAAACATACAGGGAAATTTTCTTGAGAAGATGAAAACAGAGGTCTACGAGCCAAAGAATGCCAAAGATTGCCAGACAAACATCAGAAGCTAGGGAAAAGTCACAGAATGGATTCTTTCTCACAGCTCTGAATCTAGGAACTGGCCCTCTTCATACCTTGATCTAGAATTCCCAGCCTACAGAGGGAAAAAAAAAAAATTTATGTTTTCTAAGCCACTAAGTTTGTGGTACTTTGTTACAATAGCACTAGAAAACTAATAAACCCTGTTACTTGTGCTTTTGTTTGTTTTAAATTATTTATGTACTTATTTATTTGATGATTAGCCTTTGACAAACAGAATGTTGCAGAAACAATACTGCATTACTTCTCTGAGTAGATTATAAGCACCCACGCAGCTTCTGCCTGGATCTTTGGAATGCTCTTTTTTTGTGGAAAAGCCAGCTGACATGTAAGAAGTCTAATTAACCTGAGATTGCAATCCTGTGATGGCAGGATGGCAGGATGGGCCAAACCAGTCACTGGGAGTGGTCACAGGGAGAGAGACAGAGAGAGTCTTGAAATTCCCGCCAACCCAGCTATTCCAAACCAGGTGTCAGACATATAAGTAAAGAAGCCACGTTGTTTTTAAGGATGATCAGTATTCCATTGTGTATATATACTACATTTGCTTTATCTATTCATTTTTTGTTGGACATTAGGCTAATTTCATATCTTGGCTATTGTTAATAGTGCTACAATAAATATGAGAGAGCAGAAATCTCTTCGACAAACTGATTTCCAATCTTTTGGGTAAATACCCGGAAATAATATTGCTGGATCATATAGTAATTGTATTTTTTATTTTTTGGGGAATCTGCATATTGTTTTCTATGGTGACTATACTCAAATATTTGAGATGATGGATATGTTAATAGTTTGATTTAATTATTTCACATTGGATCATAAATTACAAAATCACATTGTACTCCATAAGTTTATACAATTACAAATTGTCAATTTACAATCTTTAGAAAGCCACATTGAATTTCCTCTTCAGTTGAATCTTCAGGTAACTCTAGGTCCATTTGCCAAATGATGGCTGCTGTCTGAGACACCTACAGTGAGAACAATTTAAACAAGCTAAGCCAACCCACGGAGACATGAGATAGCATAATAAATTGTTCTAAGTTACTAAGTTTTTGAGAGATTTGTTAGGCAGCATTAGATAGCTGGGACACTAATTTCTGTAGTTAGGTTGGTGTAGATGGGTGTTTCTCAAAGTGCTGTCACCAGACCAGCAGCATCAGCATAATTGGGAACTTGTTAGAAATGCAAATTCTTGGACTCCAGCCCAGAAACTCTGAATCAGAAACTCTAGAGATAGGACTCCACTGTTTGTGGTTTAACAAGCCTACCAGGTGATTCTGACTCACATTCTAGTTTTAGAACAACTTTAAATTCTTTCTTAATGAAATCTTTACACTTTTGGTTGATGGAGACCAAATACAGGCAAAAAGATCGACCTTAACATAGCTTAAGAAGTGCTGTAACATCTGTGCAGTGCCAGCGTTTCATCCTCCCCTCATGCTAAGCCTCCTCAGCTCTTCATTTTCTATGTGCTCTGCTCTCTCCAAAAGTCCATGGGCTTCCTGAATTTCTTTTCCTTTTTTTTTTTTATTTTTGTCAGCTTTTCCCAGTAACCTATATATCTTGCTAAGCTTCACTTTTTCTTGGGAATCCTAGCTGACTTCTTGACTAGGTCAACTTTACTGTTAATAGGCCTTCAGTGCACTATATACCTTTTCTGCAGATTACTTGTCACAGTTGAATGTGCACACGTTTGTGCAATCATTTAGGAGTGTGCTTCCTACCATGATAAACTGTAAACTCACCAAAGCAGAACAATGTTAGCATGACAATGAGCAAGATAAAAAATTAGCAAACTAATTTCTCACTAAGGAAGTAATAATAATAATAATAATATTTATGCAAACTCTCGTTAGCACTCCTGTGCAGACCATGTACATTTGGTGAATTATCTCATTTAAAACAGCTTGTAAATTACAGTGATAAGGTCAGATCCTCAAGTTCTAGTTTAAAGAAAAAATTATTTTTGTCGCTATTTCAAGCATATCACACTTTTTCCAAAACCAGTGAAGCCTGTTGAAACATGGTGTGTATTTTGAACTTTAAAGTTGAAATTTTTTCTATTACCAAGTAACAGTATTTTTAAAAGAAGGATACTTTGGAAACATCTGAGAAGGCTTTTTATGTAGTAATAGCTTTGTTGGCTTATGTTCTTTGTATAACATATTTTTATAAGTATATTCAGATATAATAATTAAATAGCAAATGTATGAGCAACACTTCTTTTAAGGGATTGTTTTCAATATATTTAACAACCAGCATGCTATAGATAATGAGCAATCAAAGTGGCTATCTGCTACCATGTTCCAGCAGGATCCGGGAGGATGACCTTTACTGTACTAGGTCTGAATTTTTTCTTCTCACATTATGGTTCCAAGAAGGTCTGGGAAGATGCAAAGGAGGGGCCAAGGTGACCTTTGTGCTTGGGAGGGGTGAGCATCAAACAATGGCATTATCTGTTCACACCAACTACTGGCAACCCCTAAGCCTGGTTTTGTGAAATTTAGGGTGAGCTAAGTAGGACATATTTCCTGCCATGAAGAAATGTTATATTCTAGCAGGATATATGAAAATTATACAAACAGAAAAAAATAATTTTTAAAAGTGGCAAGAAGTAATAATAGGTTTGATTAGTAAACACTGCTGTTTGCTTAGCTAGATATACAGAATAGGGTAAACTTTTAAAAATATTTAATAATATAAAATTCATTATTTTCAATTATTTCATCTTAGTTTAAATTAGTTTGATTATTAACTTATTTTCTTTAGCTTAATTTAGAATTTTAATTGTTACTTATGATTTATACTTTAATTCTGGACATTTATATATATAACATATATATGAAATGTATTTTTTTAAATTTTGAAATTCAAATAAAGAGGAGGTGATATGATTTGGCTGTGTTCCCACTCAAATTTCATCTTGAATTGTAGTTCCAATAATCTCCACATATTGTGGGAGACACCGGGTGAAAGGTAATTGAATCATGGGGACAGCTGACCCCATGCTGCTGTTCTCATGTTAGTGAGTGAGTTCTCATGAGATCTGATGGTTTTCTAAGGAGATTTTTCCCCTTTGGCTCAACTCTTTCCCTTGCTGTCACCATGTGAAGAAAGATGTGTTAGCTTTCCCTTCTGCCATGATTTTAAGTTTTCTGAGGCCTCCCCAGCCCTGTGAAACTGAGATTGGATTAAACTTCCTTTCCTTATAAATTCTCCAGTCTTGGGTATGGCCTTAAGGCAGCATAAGAAAGGATTAATACAGTAAATTGGTACTGGGTGGGGTGCTGCTGTAAAGATACCCAAAAATGTGGGAGCAACTTTGAAACTGGGTAACAGGCAGAGGTTGGAACAGTTAGGAGGGATCAGAAAAAGATAGAAAAATGTGGAAAAGTTTGGAACTTCCTGGAGACTTGTTGAATGGCTTTGACAAAAATACTTATTTTTTTCTAAAAGCTTCAAAGTTTTAATTTTGGCACTTAATTCCTTAATTTGTCTTGAATTGATTTGGGTTTATTTTGTCAGTTTGTGACCCATTTTAATTTTTCTCTACATAGATTCACTGTCTTACAGAAGAAATCACATATCAGTCCACCTCTTCTGCAATGATCTATAAAAACCAGGTCTAATATTTATGTTTTCGACATATGCACAGATCAGTATCTCCTGTTGTTCTATTCTGTGTATTTATTCTTTAAAAAATACATCACTGTTTTAATTCTACAGTTTTCTAATAATTCTTGACATTTAGCTGTACAAATCTGTGGTAATGAATGAACATTGAAATATCTTTCTTCCTGCGTATTCTCAGTGGAGAAAAATAAATGTATATAAAATAATATTTTGCATATGCCCTAAGAATAAAAAGCTGAATATAGCAAATTAAAATAGAAGAGATTAACAGTATAAATATACCACTCTACTTCTTCCTTAATCTGAATAGTTATGAATCCAAATGTGAGTAAAACCTAAAGATTCATCACAAATTTTCTTCGTTTGAAGCAGCCAACAGAGTCTGTTTAGTGACCTAAGCATTATACCCATTTATGACAATAGCTTTGAGTATCTCTGAAAGGTTAAAGAATTATTAATATTTCATGCACATGCAGACATATGTAAATGTACTACTTAAGAGAGTGCTTCCAGCTCTAAAATGGTTGCTTAACATTCATGTGCAATGTTTTTTGAAAACTGGATGTTCCAAATGTCTAATTTCATAACAAGAAGGTTTTTTTCCCAGTTCTCCTAGATATCCATGTGCTTATATCTTAAATCCCTGTTTATATCTGTTATAGTTTATAGTACCTCCTATAGGAAGGAGTCCGCCATAAACTCCTTTCAAAAATTTTATCTGTCCTCTAATTTGTTTTTCTACAATTTTTTTCCTATTTGTTTTTGGTTTTTTAGTAGCATCATTGCCAACTAAAATAGTATTTATTTGTGTATTCATCTCTTTTAAGATCTGTTTCTTCCATAGGAATATAAACTTCATGAGAGCAAAATTTTCATCTGGTACCTTGACTGCTTTATCACATCATGTATTATTCACAGTAAATTGAATTTTTTGTAAAACAGACACATTTTTCTTTGAGACTCTTGTGGCTCTGACATCCTCAGTCTTTGATTTTCTATGGTGTTCTTCTCTATCATTCCCATCATTAAATTTTGCAGTTATTTCTCAGCAACAAAACAGAGAAGATGATGCAGAAATGCATGTACCATTTCACTTCTAACTGTATGTAATAAGGTGAAAACTTAGTCACTTTGCAACTCATAGCTCCATTGGAGGCTGGAGAGTCTAGACTCTAAAGCTGGTAGCATCTGCCAGAAAAAATAAGAGAGATGATATGGGGAGATATAACAATAATCTCTGCCCCCTCCCTCTAAAATCATTTTGCAATAGAGAAGATACTTAATAAATATTTGTTGAATGAATGAATAAATGCTTCTAAGAAATGTACTAGAATTGCAGACAGAATGAGGAGAAATTGTTCCTGTAATAAATCTATACCTAATCAAAATTAAATTTTAGTTTATATTAATAGATCAATTTTTGAAGAGAAGTATAAAAACATATATCAATTTCTCTCTAATAAAATGTTTATTCATATCTTATATTTTAATTTACTTATTCCATTGGATCTCTACTGAGAGTGTGGGGAAATATAAGATGACAATGTCTTCTTTATAATCATACATACAGAAATAAAGGAAAAAGGGAAGGAAAGGCCACATGTTGATAATGCTTTGACACGGAACAACCCTTATTGATACCATAGCAAAGGCACAATTCCTACAGGAGGGTCATTTGTTTTGATTGTTAAAAAATAAAAATATAATGTATGTTCCATTCTTCCCCTTTAAAAAACATAAATAGGTTTAATTTAGTTATAGTATACATTTCTTTTGTGTATCAAGTCAACTGAGTTTTATAAATTCTACTAACAATAGCACAGTGAGGAGAAGCAGGGAGAGAATTGTGATGGAAGAAACAAGCCTTATTTCTTCAGATTCTAATGGTGTGAAAAAACACAGGAAGAAGAATCTGATTCAGAAACACATTCCACCAATTACTTTTCCTGTTGTCTGCAATCATATATTCATTGCCTGTTAGATTTGTTTGCAAAAATTTGCTTTGTGCCTTGTTCTAAAATATGGTAATGTGAAAATATGCACACACTATACCAAAGTAAAATGAAATTAAAAGAAGTAAGCAAAAAAATAGTTTAGAAAAAGAAGATAAGGCCTGGAATGCTTGATATATAGGTTTTATAATAAGAGGTGATTTCTACTTAATAAACATGGATTACAGAATGAATAAAGAACTATCTAACATCCAAATGACAAAAAAAAATAAGTTACAAGATTTAAATTCTTTAATCATTCTAGAAAAAAGTGATTAGTTCTAACATCTAGATCAAAGATAATATTTATTTTATTATAAGATGTTAAACTGAGTTTTTATGCTGTGACCATTACTGTCGTGTACAATTTTTCTGAATAAATAAATGAAGAAATACTGACTGGTTAGGATTAAAGTTACTTCACTGATTTCTAATTGTATAGAAGTATACCTTGTGTTATTGCAGTTTGCTTTATTGCATGTCACAAGTATCCTTTTTTTTTTTTTTTTTTAAACAAATTGAAGGTTTATGGTAACCCTGCATCCAGCAAGTCTATAGGCACCATTTTTACAAAAGAAGGTACTCACTTCATGTCTCTGTGTCACCTTTTGGTAATTCTCACAGTATTTCAAATTTTTTCATTGCTATTATATCTGTTAGAGTGATCCTTGGTATTACAATTGTTACTGTTCTGGAGGACCACAAACCACACCCATATAAGACTGTAAACTTAATTGATGACTGTTATGTGTTCTGACAGTTCCACTGACCAGTCATTCTGTTGTCTCTTTCCCTTTCCTCTGGCCTCCCCATTCCCTGAGAAACAACAATATTGAAATTGTGCCAATTAATAACCCTATAATGACATTTAAGTGTTCCAGTGAAAGGAAGAGTTGCATATATTTCACTTTAAACCAAAAGCTATAAATAATTAAGTTTTGTGAGAAAGGCATGTAAGAAGCCAAGGCAGACCAAAAACTAGGCCTCTTGTACCAATTAGTAATTTGTAAATGCAAAGAAAAAGTTTTTGAAGGAAATTAAAAGTGCTACTTTAGTGAACATACAAATGATAAGGAAGTGAAACAGTTTTGTTTCTAATATGAAGAAACATTTAATGGTCTGAATAGAAGATCAAAACAGACACAACACTCACTTAAGCCAAATCGCAATCTAGAGCAAAGCCCTAACCCTCTTCAATTCTATAAGGGGAGAAAGAGGTGATGAAGCTGCAGAAGAAAAGTTTGAAGCTAGCTGAGGTTGGTTCATGAGATTTAAGGAATGAAACCATCTCCATAACATAAAAGAAAATAAAAGTGTGAGGTGAAGCACCACATGCTAATGGAGAAGCTGCAGCAAGTTATCCAGAAGATCTAGCTAAGATAATTAATAAAGGTGGCTACACTAAACAATAGATTTTCAATACATATATAACACTCGTATATTGAAAGAAGATGCCATCTAGAACTTTCATAGTGGGAGAGGAAAAGTCAATTACTTGCTTCCAAGTTTCAAGGGACAGATTAACTCTCTTGTTACGAGAGGTAATCCATCTAGCGACTTTAAGCTGAAGTCAGTGTTTATTTACCATTTGAAAATCCTAACATCCTTAAAAATTATGCAAAGTCTACCCTGCCTGTGCTCTTTAAATGGAAGAACAAAGCATGGATGGCAACATACCTGTTTTTAGCAGGGTTTGATTAAGAGTTTAAGCCCACTTTTGAAACTACTGCTCACTAGAAATATTACCCTTTCGATTATCACTGCTCATTGACAATGCATCTAGTCACCCGTGAGCTCTGACCGAGATGTACAAGGAAATAAATGTTGTTTTCATGCCTATTAACACAACATCCATTATACAGCCATTAATCAAGGAGAAATTTCAAGTCTTATTTAAGAAATATATTTTGTAAGGCTACAGCTGCTATAGAGAGTGATTCCTCTGATGGCTCCGAGCAGAGTAAATTGAAAACATTCTGGAAAAGATTCATAATTCTAGATGCTATTAAGAACATAAATGATTCTTGGGGGAGGTAAAACTATCAACATTCACAGCAATTTAGAAGAAGTTGATTCCAGCTCTCATGGATGATTTTGAGGAATTCAAGACCAGTGGAGGAAGTAACTACAGATGTGGTAGAAACAGTAAGAGAACTAGAATTAGAGGTGGAGCCTGAAGATGTGACTGTATTCCTACAATATCAGGATAAAACTTGACAGGGAGAGCTTCTTATGAATGAGCAAATAATGTGGTTTCTTGAGATGGTCTCTACTGGTGATCATGATGTGAACACTGTTGAAATGACAACAAAGTATTTAAATATTATATAAACTTTGTTAATAAAGTAGTGACAAAGTTTGAAATAATTGACTTGAATTTTGAAATAACTTTTACTGTGCATAAAATGCTGTAAAACAGCATCACATACTACAGAGAAATATTTCATGAAAGGAAGTCAATTGATGTGGAAAACTTTATTTTTGTCTTATTTGTAGAAATTGCCACAGTCACTCAATCTTCTGCAACCACCACTCTCAGCAGTCAGCAGTCAACAACATAGAGACAAAATCTGTCAACAGCAAAAAGATTATGACTCTCTAAAGGCTCAGATGATCTTTAGCATTTTTAGCAGTGTTTTTTAATTAATGTATGTAACTTGTCTTTTTTAGGCATAATGCTATTGATCACTTCATAGACTATAGTATAATGTAAATGCAACTTTTATATACACTGGAAAACCAAAACATTTGGGTGACTTGCTTTACTGCTCTATTAAATTTATTGTGATGGTATGAAACCTGTAATGTCTCTGAGATATGCTTCCATATTATATTTTAAAATAGACATATAGTAATCCTCAACATTTAGAACATTTATTTTGGACTGATGCTTGGTTATTAAGCTAAAATAAGTAATTCACTTTATTAAATTATAAAAATTATTAAATCTATTTGTTTAAGTTTCCATTACAAATTGGTGTGCTTCATGTTTGAAGTTGTATGATAATCTATTTATATGATATAGCAGAGAGGAAAATAAAGGCATAATGTTTATTTTTAATTGAATTTGTTCTTAGTCATTTGTATCAATAAAGTAAGAAGATTTCCAACATCTTAATGTGTTTCTATTAGTCATAAAAAGTATAACTATACTGATGTATAGTCATCAGTCCTCAATTATTTTCTGGATATAGGCTCAGCTCTTCATGTGAAGGTCATTATTATATTCCTATATGATGGTTGAAATGATCAGTGACTTCTGTGTAATAGATGTCATGTTTTTATGCACCTTCATTCATCTGCCTAATTTTATATCTCCTCCTCTAATATATTTTCATTTGCTTGTTTTTCTTATTTTTAAGTGTACTTTAAATTATATGGCCTTATAAAGAGTCCCTTATAAAACCATCAGATCTCATTAGAACTGACTCACTATCACAAGAACAACATGAGGAAAACTGCCCCTATGATCCAATTACTTTTACCTGGCCTTTCCTTGACACTTATGGATTACGAGGATTTGAATTCAAGATGAGGTTTGGGTGGGGACACAAAACCTACCATATCAGTAGACGTTATGTTAGTTTCTTTGAACACTATGAATAAGCTGTAAATAGATAATAGAAGTTTCTCAAGGTGCTTTCCAACAGTCAGTAAACAAGAGAATTTTGTAAATAGTATACAATTTTATATCACTGAATTCTTAAGGAATCTGATACTGAATAAACCTTTACCTTTCTGATTTACTATACCTTATTTTTAAACAAATTTAGTTATTTTAACTGCATAGATAAAGCATATTCATGATCAGTCAATAATTCCTATAGAATGAGGATCAACTTTGCTGCATACCAAGCTTCAAACATATTCATAGCACTGGATTTTAAAAAGTAATCATAAGTATAGTAGCAGGCAAGAAATTTCAGTAAATCGTAGTAGACTAATTACTGTTTGGAAAACAACTTATTTCAACGAATCTCTTTTCTCTATGTGGTATAGCTTAATGGTAATTTCAGGAGTATAATTTCAGCCACTGGAATCAGACATATCTAGGTTTTAATCTCCATTTTACCAACAAACAATTTTGTGATCCGGAATTTATTTCTTAAACTTTTTGCTGAACATTCTCTATGGCAACTCTATTCTGTTACATTGTTCTGTGCATCCTATTTTCTACCAGTAACATGCTGTTTTGATTACTATAGCCTTGTAGTATAATTTAAAGTTGGGTAATATAGGCCAATGCAGTGGCTCATGCCTGTAATCCTAGCATTTTGGGAGGCTGAGGCGGGCAGTTAACTTGATGTCAGGAGTTCGAGACCAGCCTGGCCGACATGGTGAAACACTGTGTCTACTAAAAATGCAGAAATTAGCCAGGTGGTGTGGTGCATGCTTGTAATCCCAGCTACTCAGGAGGCTGAGGCAGATGAATCATTTGAACCCAGGAGGTGGAGGTTTTAGTGAGCTGAGATCATGCCATTGCACTCCACCCTGGGGGACAAGAGCAAAATTCTATCTCAAAAAAAAAAAATGGGTAATATGATACCTCCAGATTTATTATTTTTGTATAGGATTGCTTTAGCTATTTGGGCCCCTATTTGGCTCCATAAATTTTAGGATTGTCTTTTCTAATTCTGTAAAAAATAATATTGCTATTCTGTCAGTAATTGCATTGAATCTGTAGATTGCTTTGGGAGGTATGGTCATTTTCATGATATTGACCCTTTAAATCCATGAGCATGGATGTATTTTCATTTGGTTGTGGTCATCTAGATTCCTTTCAGCAGTGTTTTATAGTTCTCCTTGTAGAGATCTTCCAGGTCTTTGGTTAAGTATGTTCCTATGTATTTTATTTTATTTTGTATTTCTATTGTAAAAGGGATTTATTCTTGTAATTACTGTCTTTGGAAGTTTTAATATGTGCTTGATGGTGTGCCAAGGACTTTATACTATCATGTTAATACTTCAAACAAATCTCTGAAATAGATGATATTCTCTTGATCTGCAAGGAATACAAACAAATAAGCAAGACAAAAGCAAATAATTCCATTGAAAAGTGAGCAAAAGAATAGGAATTTATCAAAAGAAGATATAAAAATGGTTAATAAACCTATGAAAAATGTGTAACATCATTAATCATCATGGAAATGCAAATTAAAAGCACATCAAGATAACACTTTAGGGTGAGACGATGGGGTTTTCTAAATATACAATCACATCATCTGCAAAAAGAAACAATTTGACTTCCTCTTTTCCTAATTAAATACCTTTTATTTCTTTCTCTTGCCTGATTGCCCTGGCCAGAACTTCCAATACTATCTTGAATAGGCGTGGTAAGAGAGGGCATCCTTGCCTTATGCCGGTTGTCAGAGGGAATGCTTCCAGTTTTTGCCCATTCAGTATGATATTGGCTGTGGGTTTATCATAAATAGCTCTTATTATTTTGAGATACATTTCATCAATACCTAGTTTATTGAGAGTTTTTAGTGTGAAAAGCTGTTGAATGTTTTTGAAGGCCTTTTCTGCGTCTATTGAGGTAATTATGTGATTTTTGTCATGGGTCCTGTTTAAGTGATGAATTATGTTTATTATTTTGAGTATGTTGAACCAGCCTTGCATCCCAGGGATGAAGCCAACTTGATCGTGGTGGATAAGCTTTTTGATGTGCTGTTGGATTTGGTGTGCCAGTATTTTATCAAAGATTTTTGCATCGATGTTCATCAGGGATATTGGCCTAAAATTTCCTTTTTTTGTTGTGTCTCTGTCAAGTTTTGGTATCAGGATGATGCTAGCCTCGTAAAATTAGTTAGGGAGGATTCCTTCTTTTTCTATTGTTTTGAATAGTTGCAGGAGGAATGGTACCAGCTCCTCTTTGTACCTCTGGTAGAATTTGGCTGTGAATCCATCTGGTCCAGGACTTTTTTGGTTGGTAGGCTATTAATTATTGCCTTGATTTCAGAACTTGTTATTGGTCTATTTGGGGATTCAATTTCTTTCTGGTTTAGTCTTGGGAAGGTGTATGTGTCCAGGAATTTATCCATTTCTTCTAGATTTTCTAGTTTATTTGTGTAGAGGTGTTTATAGTATTCTCTGATGGTAGTTTGTATTTTTGTGGGATCGGTGGTGATATCTCCTTTATCATTTTTTATTGCATCTATTTGATTCTTTTCTCTTTTCTTCTTTATTAGTCTGGCTAGGGGTCTATCTATTTTGTTGATCTTTTCAAAAAACCAGCTCCTGGATTCATTGATTTTTGTGAAGGGTATTCCATGTCTCTACCTCCTTCAGTTCTGCTCTGATCTTACTTATTTCTTGTCTTCTGCTAGCTTTTGAATTTGTTTGCTCTTGCTTCTCTAGTTGTTTTAATTGTGATGCTAGAATGTTGATTTTAGATCTTTCCTGCTTTCTCTTGTAGGCATTTAGTGCTATAAATTTCCCTCTACATATTGCTTTAAATGTGTCCCAGAGATTCTGGTATGTTGTGTGTTTGTTCTTATTGGTTTCAAAGAATATCTTTATGTCTGCCTTCATTTCATTATTTACCCAGTAGTCAGTCAGGAGCAGGTTGTTCAGTTTCCATGTAGTTATGCGGTTTTGATTGAGTTTCTTAATTCTGAGTTCTAATGTCACTGCACTGTGGTCTGAGAGACTGTTCGTTATGATTTCCATTCTTTTGCATTAGTTGAGGAGTGTTTTCCTTCCATTTATGTGGTCAATTTTAGAATAAGTACTATGTGGTGCTGAGAAGAATGTATATTCTGTTGATTTAGGGTGGAGAGTTCTGTAGATGTCTATTAGGTCCGCTTGGTCCAAAGCTGAGTTAAAGTCCTGGATATCATTGTTAATTTTCTGTTTCATTGATCTGTCTAATATTGACAGTGGGGTATTTAACTCTCAGTATTATTTTGTGGGAGTCTAAGTCTCTTTGTAGGTCTCTAAGAACTTGCTTTATGAATCTGGGTGCTGCTGTATTGGGTGCATATATATTTAGGATAGTTAGTTCTTCTTGTTGCATTGATTCCTTTACCATTATGGAATGCCCTTCTTTGTGTCTTTTGATCTTTGTTGGTTTAAAGTCTGTTTTATCAGAGACTAGGATTGCAAGCCCTGATTTTTTTTTTTGCTTTCTGTTTGCTTGGTAAATATTCCTCCATCCCTTTATGTTGAGCCTATGTGTGTCTTTGCACGTGAGATGCGTCTCCTGAATGCAGCACACTGATGGGTCTTGACTCTTTATCCAATCTTCCAGTCTTTGTTTTTTAAATGGGGTATTTAGCCCATTTACATTTAAGGTTAATAATCTCCTTAAGCTGATAAGCAACTTCAGCAAAGTCTCAGGATACAATATCGATGTCCAAAAATTACAAGCATTCCTATACACCAGTAACAGACTGAGAGCCAAATCATGAGTGAGCTCTCATTCACAATTGCTACAAAGAAAATAAAATACCTAGGAATACAACTTACAAGGGATGTGAAGGACCTCTTCAAGGAGAGCTACAAACCACTGCTCAAAGAAATAAGAGAGGACAAAAACAAATGGAAAAACATTTCACGCTCATGGATAGGAAGAATCCATACTGTGAAAATGGCCATACTGTTCAAAGTAATTTATAGATTCAATGCTATCCCCATCAAACTACCATTGATTTTCATCAAAGAATTGGAAAAAAAAAAACTACTTTAAAGTTCATATGGAAACAAAAAAGAGCCCACATAGCCAAGACAATCCTAAGCAAAAAGAACAAAGCTGGAGGCCTCACACTACCTGACTTCAAACTATACTACAAGCCTACAGTAACAAAAACAGCATGGTACTGGTACCAAAACAGAAATATAGACCAATGGAACAGAACAGAGGCCTCAGAAATAACACCACACATCTACAATCACCTGAACTTTGACAAACCTGACAAAAACAAGCAATGGGGAAAGGTCTCCCTGTTTAATAAATGCTGTTGAGAAAACTGGCTAGCCATATGAAGAAAGCTGAAACTGGATCCCTTCCTTACACCTTATACAAAAATTAACTTAAGATGGATTAAAACTTAAACATAAGATCTAAAACCATAAAAACCCAAGAAGAAAACCTAGGCAATACCATACAGGACATAGGCATGGGCAAAGACTTCATGACTAAAACACCAAAAGCAATGGCAACAAAAGCCAAAATTGACAAATGGGATCTAAGTAAACTAAAGATCTTCTGCACAGCAAAAGAAACTATCATCAGAGTGAACAGGCAACCTACAGAATGGGAGAAAATTTTTGCAATCTATCCATCTGACAAAGGGCAATTATCCAGAATCTATAAAGGACTTAAATTTACAACAACAACAAAGAAACAAAGAACCCCATCAAGAAGTGAGCAAAGGATATGAACAGACACTTCTCAAAAGAAGACATTTATGTAGCCAACAAACATATGAAAAAAAGCTCATCATCACTGGTCATTAAAGAAATGTAAATCAAAATCACAATGAGATACCATCTCATGTCAGTTAGAATGGTGATCATTAAAAAGTCAGAAAACAATAGATGCTGGAGAGGATGTGGAAAAATAGGAACACTTTTACACTGTCGGTGGCAGTGTAAATTAGGTCAATCATTGTGGAAGACAGTATGGTGACTCCTCAAGGATCTGGAATTAGAAATACCATTTGACTCAGCAATCCCATTACTGGGTATATACCCAAAGGATTATAAATTATTCTACCATAAAGACACATGCACATGTATGTTTATTGAGGCACTGTTCACAATAGCGAAGACTTGGAGCCAACTCAAATGCCCATCAATGGTAGACTGGATAAAGAAAATGTGGCACATATACACCATGGAATACTATGCAGCCATAAAAAAGGATGAGTGCATGTCCTTTGCAGGGACATGGATGAAGCTGGAAACCATAATTCTCAGCAAACTAATACAAGAACAGAAAACCAAACACCACATGTTCTCACTCATAAGTGGGAGTTGAACAATGAGAACATGTGGACATGGGGGTGGGGGCATCACACACCGGGGCCTGTCAGGGGATGGGAGACTGTGGAAGGGATAGCATTAGGAGAAATACCCAGGTGATGAGTGTAGCAAACCACCGTGGCACATGTATACCTATGTAACAAACCTGCATATTCTGCACATGCACTCCAGAACTTATAGTATAACAATAAAAAAAAAAGATACCACTTTGCCCAGTCAGAATGTTCATTATTGAAAAGTCAAAAAACAATAGATATTGGTGTCAATGTGGTGAAAAGAGAATGCTTATACACTGCTGGTGATAATATAAATGAATACAATCTCTATGGAAAACATCATGGAGATTTCCCAAACAACTAAAAGTAGATATACCATTTGATCCAGCAATCCCACTAATAAGTATCTACCCAAACGAAAAGAAATCAAAGGGACATCTGCATGTGTATATTTATTGCAGCACAGCTGACAATTGCAAAGATATGCAATCAACCTAACTGCCCATCAACCAATGAGTGGACAAAGAGAATGTGGTGTGTAAATATAAATCTACACACATATATATAATGAAATATTACTGAGTCATAAGAAAGAATGAGCTAATGCCTTTTCCAAGGACTTGGATGATACTGTAGTTTTTTTATCTAAGTATAGTAACTCAGGAATCGAAACCAGCTACTGCATAGATACTGCATGTTCTCCCTTATAGGTGGGAGCTAAGCTATGGGTATGCAAAGGCATGCAGGGTGGTACAATGGACATTGGAGACTAGAAGGTTGGGGGTGGGCAGGGAGTGAAGGATGAAACACTACCTATTGGATACAACGGTCACTACTCAGGTGATGGGTGCACTAAAATCCTATACTTCTTTTATTTTATTTTATTTTATTTTATTTTATTTATTATTATTATACTTTAGGTTTTAGGGTACATGTGCACAATGTGCAGGTAAGTTACATATGTATACATGTGCCATGCTGGTGTGCTGCACCCACTAACTCGTCATCTAGCATTAGGTATATCTCCCAGTGCTATCCCTCCCCCCTCCCCCCACCCCACAACAGTCCCCAGAGTGTGATGTTCCCCTTCCTGTGTCCATGTGTTCTCATTGTTCAATTCCCACCTATGAGTGAGAATATGCGGTGATTTTTTGTTCTTGCAATAGTTTACTGAGAATGATGATTTCTAATTTGATCCATGTCCCTACAAAGGACATGAACTCATCATTTTTTATGGCTGCATAGTATTCCATGGTGTGTATGTGCCACATTTTCTTAATCCAGTCTATCATTGTTGGACATTTGGGTTGGTTCCAAGTCTTTGCTATTGTGAATAATACCGCAATAAACATACGTGTGCATATGTCTTCAGAGCAGCATGATTTATAGTCCTTTGGGTATATACCCAGTAATGGGATGGCTGGGTCAAATGGTATTTCTAGTTATAGATCCCTGAGGAATCGCCACACTGACTTCCACAATGGTTGAACTAGTTTACAGTCCCAACAACAGTGTAAAAGTGTTCCTATTTCTCCACATCCTCTCCAGCACCTGTTGTTTCCTGACTTTTTCATGATTGCCATTCTAACTGGTGTGAGATGGTATCTCATTGTGGTTTTGATTTGCATTTCTCTGATAGCCAGTGATGGTGAGCATTTTTTCATGTGTTTTTTGGCTGCATAAATGTCTTCTTTTGAGAAGTGTCTGTTCATGTCCTTTGCCCACTTTTTGATGGGGTTGTTTGTTTTTTTCTTGTAAATTTGTTGGAGTTCATTGTAGATTCTGAATATTAGCCCTTTGTCAGATGAGTAGGTTGTGAAAATTTTCTCCCATTTTGTAGGTTGCCTGTTCACTCTGATGGTAGTTTCTTTTGCTGTGCAGAAGCTCTTGAGTTTAATTAGATCCCATTTGTCAATTTTGGCTTTTGTTGCCATTGCTTTTGGTGTTTTAGACATGAAGTCCTTGCCCATGCCTATGTCCTGAATGGTAATGCTTAGGTTTTCTTCTAGGGTTTTTATGGTTTTAGGTCTAACGTTTAAGTCTTTAATCCATCTTGGATTGATTTTTGTATAAGGTGTAAGGAAGGGATCCAGTTTCAGCTTTCTACGTATGGCTAGCCAGTTTTCCCAGCACCATTTATTAAGTAGGGAATCCTTTCCCCATTGCTTGTTTTTCTCAGGTTTGTCAAAGATCAGAGAGTTGTAGATATGCGGCGTTATTTCTGACGGCTCTGTTCTGTTCCATTGGTCTATATCTCTGTTTTGGTACCAGTACC
Source organism: Pongo pygmaeus (assembly GCF_028885625.2). NCBI lineage: Eukaryota > Metazoa > Chordata > Mammalia > Primates > Hominidae > Pongo > Pongo pygmaeus. The sequence goes on from NC_072376.2 coordinate 146,828,134, forward strand.
ATGCTGTTTTTGTTACTGTAGGCTTGTAGTATAGTTTGAAGTCAGGTAGTGTGATGCCTCCAGCTTTGTTCTTTTGGCTTAGGATTGACTTGGTGATGTGGGCTCTTTTTTGTTTCCATATGAACTTTAAAGTAGTTTTTTCCAGTTTTGTGAAGAAAGTCATTGGTAGCTTGATGGGGATGGCATTGAATTTGTAAACTACCTTGGGCAGTATGGCCATTTTCACAATATTGATTCTTCCTACCCATGAGCATGGGATGTTCTTCCATTTGTTTGTATCCTCTTTGATTTCATTGAGCAGTGGTTTGTAGTTCTCCTTGAAGAGGTCCTTCACGTCCCTTGTAAGTTGAATTCCTAGGTATTTTATTCTCTTTGAAGCAATTGTGAATGGGAGTTCACTCATGATTTGGCTCTCTGTCTGTTGTTGGTGTATAAGAATGCTTGTGATTTTTGTACATTGATTTTGTATCCTGAGACTTTGCTGAAGTTGCTTATCAGCTTAAGGAGATTTTGAGCTAAGACAATGGGGTTTTCTAGATATACAATCATGTCGTCTGCAAACAGGGACAATTTGACTTCCTCTTTTCCTAATTGAATACCCATCATTTCCTTCTCCTGCCTAATTGCCCTGGCCAGAACTTCCAACACTATGTTGAATAGGAGTGGTGAGAGAGGGCATCCCTGTCTTGTGCCAGTTTTCAAAGGGAATGCTTCCAGTTTTTGCCCATTCAGTATGATATTGGCTGTGGGTTTGTCATAGATAGCTCTTAGGGCAGCCAGAGAGAAAGGTCGGGTTACCCTCAAAGGGAAGCCCATCAGACTAACAGCGGATCTCTCGGCAGAAACCCTACAAGCCAGAAGAGAGTGGGGGCCAATATTCAACGTTCTTAAAGGAAAGAATTTTCAACCCGGAATTTCATATCCAGCCAAACTAAGCTTCATAAGTGAAGGAGAAATAAAATTCTTTACAGACAAGCAAATGCTGAGAGATTTTGTCACCACCAGGCCTGCCCTAAAAGAGCTCCTGAAGGAAGCACTAAACATGAAAAGGAACAACTGGTACCAGCCGCTGCAAAATCATGCCAAAAGGTAAAGACCATAGAGACTAGGAAGAGACTGCATCAACTAACGAGCAAAATAACCAGCTAACATCATAATGACAGGATCAAATTCACACATAACAATATTAACTTTAAATGTAAATGGACTAAATGCTCCAAGTAAAAGACACAGACTGGCAAATTGGATAAAGAGTCAAGACCCATCAGTGTGCTGTATTCAGGAAACCCATCTCACGTGCAGAGACACACATAGGCTCAAAATAAAAGGATGGAGGAAGATCTACCAAGCAAATGAAAAGCAAAAAAAGGCAGGGGTTGCAATCCTAGTCTCTGATAAAACAGACTTTAAACCAACAAAGATCAAAAGAGAGAAAGAAGGCCATTACATAATGGTAAAGGGATCAATTCAACAAGAAGAGCTAACTATCCTAAATATATATGCACCCAATACAGGAGCACCCAGATTCATAAAGCAAGTCCTGAGTGACCTACAAAGAGACTTAGACTCCCACACAATAATAATGGGAGGCATTAACACCCCACTGTCAACATTAGACAGATCAACAAGACAGAAAGTCAACAAGGATACTCAGGAATTGAACTCAGCTCTGCACCAAGCAGACCTAATAGACATCTACAGAACTCTCCACCCCAAATCAACAGAATATACTTTTTTTTCAGCACCACACCACACCTATTCCAAAATTGACCACATAGTTGGAAGTAAAGCTCTCCTCAGCAAATGTAAAAGAACAGAAATTATAACAAACTATCTCTCAGATCACAGTGCAATCAAGCTAAGAATCTCACTCAAAACCGCTCAACTACATGAAAACTGAACAACCTGCTCCTGAATGACTACTGGGTACATAACGAAATGAAGGCAGAAATAAAGATGTTCTTTGAAACCAACGAAAACCAAGACACAACATACCAGAATCTCTGGGACACATTCAAAGCAGTGTGTAGAGGGAAATTTATAGCATTAAATGCCCACAAGAGAAAGCAGGAAAGATCCAAAATTGACACCCTAACATCACAATTAAAAGAACTAGAAAAGCAAGAGCAAACACACTCAAAAGCTAGCAGAAGGCAAGAAATAACTAAAATCAGAGCAGAACTGAAGGAAATAGAGACACAAAAAACCTTTCAAAAAATTAATGAATCCAGGAGCTGGTTTTTTGAAAGGATCAACAAAATTTATAGACTGCTAGCAAGACTAACAAAGAAAAAAAGAGAGAAGAATCAAATAGATGCAATAAAAAATGATAAAGGGGATATCACCACCGATCCCACAGAAATACAAACTACCATCAGAGAATACTACAAACACCTCTACGCAAATAAACTAGAAAATCTAGAAGAAATGGAAAAATTCCTCAACACATACACTCTACCAAGACTAAACCAGGAAGAAGTTGAATCTCTTGAATAGACCAATAACAGGAGCGGAAATTGTGGCAAAATCCTATACTTCACCACTATACAATTCATCCCTGTAACTGAAAAACCACCTGTAACTTTAAAGCTATTAATTTTTTTTAAAAGTAATAACATGTATTGACAATTTATAATTTTGTTTCTTTCTCAAAACAATTAATTGAAAGAGAAAATTACTTTTATATAAAGACCTCTATAGCTGGAATGACCATATAATTTATTTTCCAAATCAGTACAATTCGAGGGGGAAGGGAACACTATTAATACTTTTGCCATACCAACAAACTTGGATCGAGCTGGCCTAGACTTGTGGTGCCTCTAACTGGAGTTTTTCTGCAGCAGAATAGAAATTTTAATAAGTTTTGTTTGATTCTGACATACCAGACTTTCTTCCAACAAAACATACATTAAACATAAACAATAGTGAAGACAAATTTATATTGATATTCATTGTGTAGTAAGCCAAGTGAGAAGGAGAGATAAAGTTTATTCTAGAGCCCTGAGAATGAATACAGTCACATCTTTTTTTAAGGACTCTAGATAGGGTGGCCTATTTTTCCTGTCATTAACATAAAAAGCTTAGAATTCCGTGACTCATTGACCTCTTTCAATCATCAGTCCCAAAATGTTCACCAGATAAATGAAGGTCTTTTCTTGCATTTTGCGTAGATTACTTTGAAATCTCTGGGATCCTAGAATTTCTGTAAAATGTTCAAATTTCTTGGAATTAATAAAAATGCCTTTGTTTTCTTCACCATCAAGGAATAAAGTAACCTCCTTCTAGCTGTCCTATCCAAGAAAATTGCTTCCTACACCAACACACCATATAACAGCACAATTTCTGTTATTTTATTAAATTATGCTGTATTTTCTCCATGATACTAACCACAAGAAGAACTGATACTATTAATTTATTTAGGTCTTTGTTTATTGACTGTTTATCTGAAAAGTAAACTATATGAGGACTGTAGTTTTAGCTGTCACTGCTACGTCCCTAATGAGTAGAATAATAACTGGAATGATAGATGCATCATTAGTATCTATAGAAAGAATAAGATATTTGCCCCTAAAATGAAACAGTTTTGTGAAATTTGCCATGTCAGGTGGTTTTGGAAAATACTATTAGGTTGGTGCAAAAGTAATTGCGGTTTTTGCCATTGAAAGTAATGGAAAAAAACACAATTGTATTATTGCACCAACCTAATATAAAATAATGATGCTAATTAGAACATACGTGAGAAGCAGGTACTAAAGTTACTTTCAGCAGTCAAAAGTATTACAGCCAGAAAATATTGGAGCTCTAAAACTTGCCAAAAATGTACTTTTTTAAAAGAAAAAACAAAATACAACAGACACACCAGTAAATGACACAATATTAATAACTATGTGTAATACAGTGCACTATTGCTTTGTGTGGAAAATTGAAAATAGCACAACTGACCCTAATTTCTGACTGAGAACAAATGAAATCAAATACAAATCTGAGTGTAAATAAACTCCAAATAACAATGTTAGGATTAAGGTTTATTGATAGTTCTACCCATATATGCTGTATATATATATGTGTGTGTGTGTGTGTTGACAGATGTCTGTGTGTGTGTGTGTTTTGAGACACATTCTGTCACCTAGAATGTGTCTCAAATGACACCTAGGTGTCATTCTGTCACCTAGGCTGGAGTGCAGGGGCACGATGGTGACTCCGGTGATCCTTCCACCTCAGCCTCCAGCTTATCTGGGACTGCAGCCGTGCTAATTTTTTTGTAGAGACGGGGGTTTCCCCATGTTGTCCAGGCTGGTCTCAAACTCCTGGGCTCAAGTGATCCACCTGCCTTGGGCCTCCCAAAGTGCTGGAATTACACATGCCAGCCACTGCACCTGGCCTATAATAAGAATTTAATATATTTTACTTTTATTATTATTATTATTATTATTATTTTTTGAGAGAGTCTCACTCTGTTGCCCAGGCTGGAGTGCAGTGGCCTGATCTCGGCTGACTGCAAGCTCCGCCTCCTGGGTCCACGGCATTCTCCTGCCTCAGCCTCCCAAGTAGCTGGGACTACAGGCATCTGCCACCACGCCTGGCTAATTTTTTGTATTTTTTAATAGAGACGGTGTTTCGCCGTGTTAGCCAGGCTGGTCTCGATCTCCTGACCTCGTGATCCACCCGCCTCAGCCTCCCAAAGTGCTAGGACTACAGGCATGAGCCACCAGGCCTGGCCATTTTACTTATATTATAATGAGCTTCACCACCACTAATTTTAGACATGCTCCATGTTCTTTCTCTGATTATACATGTCATAAGCTAGATATGAAAGGCAATGGAATTCTGAAAATTCAGAGTACCTGAACATGGAAATATCTAATGCTTATTAATGTGAAAGCTGAATGTTATCAAATATTTTCAACATATGTCAATATTGTAAGTTTATGTCCCAGCATTAGAATTATGAAATTTATATTTAATAACGTATCACCTACATTCTCTCCATACCTTATTATTTGGCAGTGTTATGTTTCTAATATAGTATAATCTCATTTTGTTTTAACCTAAAGAACTAAAGCAATGAGATAATTCCTCACAAAAACAATTTCCAGTAAAATGATTATCTACATCTTTCAAATCAAATATTTGCCTAATATTCAGTATGTTAATGGCTGGGTTAAGGTTGGTATTTATAACTTTGTCTTTCTTCCAAGTACAGTTTTATTTTATTCTTTGATCACAAGAGGAAATTAAATAAATTTTAAAATAAAGTAATAATGCATATAAAATTTATACTGTTACTAACATTATGCATTTCTTCTGATATAATCATCCTCTGAAATATCAGCTCTAAAACTGATACGTTGCACAAAATTAAAAATCATAAGTTAACTTTTAAAATATTAATGAAGATCTATTATACCCAAGAAAAAACAATTCTCTTAGTTTACAAAATATGATCACATTATTCATTACCTTTTTCTTATTATTTTTCTCCTCTTCAAAGTGCAGATAGCAATATCTCCTGTTCCTGCATATCGGTTTGGAAGTGCATAGGAAGTAATTCCATCTTTAGATATTTTACTGAGGAAACTAGAATACCAATGCTCTCTTTTCTTTTGCACTCAGTGTCATAAAAGTATGAGAACTGGAAGTGTACACATAGTTATTATATTTGAAATCATGAGGAGAAGTGCGTAGAGCTTCAGGGCAGACACAGTATGAAACAGAATACTTTGTCCTTGGAAGAGGCTTACATAAGGTTAGTTTGTCTTCTAACCAGCCGTGTGGGTCCAAATTCCAAGTCAATCCTGTTAGGGAGGTTTCCAGAAACTATTTCCTTTTGTGAGAGCCCATGATCCTGCAATTTTGCCTGTGCCATCCTACTTACTATTATCCTCTGTCCTTTTGAACCACCCCCTTCACCAATAATTTTCCCCTTCAATCTAAGCATGCGGAATGTCTGGCACTATTATGTAGATTATTATTAATCTTTGCTAAAAGAGCACACTGACACATAATTTCCTTACTATGTTCTCTAATACGTTCATTATAAAATAATGTGTATCAGAAACATTAATGTAGTATCCAAGTTACCCCATTACCATTTTCATCAAATTTCATAAATCTTTGTTATTTTCAGCTCTTACAAACAAAAAACTGAAGGGGGCCAGCACCTCCACACCTGTGAGTACTCCTCGTCAGGCGGGACGAGAGACTGAGAAATAAATAAGACACAGAGACAAAGTATAGAGAAAGAACAGTGGGCCCAGGGGACCGGCACTCAGCATAGGGAGGACCAGCACTGGCACCAGTCTCTGAGTTCCCTCAGAATTTATTGATTACTATTTTCACTATCTCGGCAAGGGGAATGCGGCAGGAGGACAGGGTGATAGTTGGGAGAAGGTTAGCAGGAAAACACGTGAGCAAAGGAATCTGTGTCACAAATAAGTTCAACGGAAGGTACTATGCCTGGATGTCCACATAGGCCAGATTTATGCTTCTCTCCACCCAAACATCTCAGTGTAGCAAAGAGTAACAGAGCAGCATAGCCGCCAGCATATTTTGCCTCCAGCCACAGGGCAGTTTTCTCCTATTTCAGAATAGAACGAATGTACCATCTGGTTTTACACCGAGACATTCCCTTCCCAGGGACATGCGGGAGATGGAGGCCTTCCTCTTATCTCAACTGCAAAGAGGCCTTCCTCTTTTACTAATCCTCCTCAGCACAGACCCTTTACAAGTATCAGGCTGGGGGATGGTCCGGTCTTTCCCTTCCCACGAGGCCATATCTCAGGCTGTCTTAGTCGGGGGAAACCTTGGACAATACTCAGGCTTTCTTGGGCAGAGGTCCCCGCAGCTTTGTGCAGTGCATTGTGCCCCTGGTTAATTGAGAATGGAGAATGGTGATGACTTTTACCAAGCATACTGCCTGTAAACATGTTGTTAACAAGGCACATCCTGCAAAGCCCTAGATCCCTTAAACCTTGATTCCATACAACACATGTTTCTGTGAGCACAGGGTTGGGGCTAAAGTTACAGATTAACAGCATCTCGAGGCAAAACAATTTTCTTAGTACAGGTCAAAATGGAATTTCTTATGTCTTCCTTTTCTACATTGACACAGTAACAGTCTGATCTCTCTTTTCCCTACAAAAAACAAACACTGGCTGGTTTATAATTACATGACAATCTGTGACAGAATTAAAGGCAGAGTCTAAGTCTACAAGCATGCCTTCCTTTCTGCCACTATGACTTGCTGTTTAGAATTAAACCCAGCTGAAAGCATGGCCCAGCACCCTCTTGAGGGAGACAGAAAGGACTGGTAAGTGATTGAACAGTTAGCTTATGCTTTAAATTTGAATTTCTTTCATATTGCAGTGGTGGTTCAGAAAAGAAAGAGTTGGTCACTACTAGAGTCCCTGGTTCAATGTAAGCATCATCCCCACAGGGTTGAAAGAGCTTTGAAATATAACGGATCCCTTCCCAATCCCCAAGCCTACTCATCTCCAGCCCTGAACAAAGAACAGAGAGTGCAAATAATACAAAAAGAGATGATGGAAACGGTGAGTGTTCCAGAATACCATGGGGTCCTGCTCTGTTTACATCTGAAATAAAATTCCCATAGCTAGAGGCACGTCTTTGAATTGAGGTGAAATAATTATCTCTAGAAAATTACTATTAAAATATACAAATGGCTCAGCCCTCGTTAACACACTGTCACAGTTTACTTTATCAAATTAAGAAGTTTATGCTCTCAGGGATCTGCAGATAAATGGAAAAAAAATGTTGCTTTTACTTCAGGAAATTGAAAAGATCTCAAACATAGCCCTGGGTAGGAAGGGAAGGTCTACAAAGGACTCCATAGCCAGTCATGGTGCCAGAGGTAGGCAGGCTGCAGTGAGTCTAAACTTGTGTTTTTTTCTCTACAGTTGCACCAGGGTTTTTTTTTTGTGTGTTTTTGTTTTCTGATATGGTCATGCTTATGATGTGTCAGAACATTTAAAATATTTCCTTTAGTATTTTAAAGGGAGTTGGAGAAGGAGAGTAGATTTGTAAATGTTGTTATGCTGCAAAATTGTTAGATTAATTTTGAAATTTTCTGACAGCAAAGATGGTTAAACACTGTAATAATATTTTAGAAATCATTTTAAAACATGCTTTCTTCCCAAAAGTTTTATTCGATGGAAGAAATCAGGAATTACAACCTTATTTAGAAGTCTTCCTGATGACAAAGGAAAAAAATGTTGCCCTTCAAGGCACTATTTTAAAAATAGTAATTTCATAAGATTTTAGAAATTTGAATATATACATGTATAGAATGTAAATTTAATATTTATATGTCTTTAATGAAAAATAAACTAATAAATATACTTGAGAAACTTATTTGTAACCACAAATATCTGAGATCAAAGTTTAAGAATAGCCCAGATATTTCTTCGGTTCAATAGAACTGTAACCATTTTAAAAATATATCTCAATTGAAATTTTCATTCACCATGCAATGCAGTAATATACCCAGACGTTTGGAGGTATTTAACCAAAATGTGCTTTCATGAGGAATGAACGTACATATTTCATTTTTCCTACCTAAACTGGAGAATCTCCAGTAATTAAAGCAATTACTGAGCTTATGCCTTTTCAGTCATTCTTCACAGGTGAGGGTAGAAGAAACTCTATAGTATATAACATTTACTTAATAGCTTTGTGTGTCAATTATACAAGACTGTTGAAAATACAATTATTATATTCGGGGTTGTTTATTAATTTCCTAATTTGTCTTCTCTCTTACTTGTAGATATAGTAGTAATGATCATTCAAATCACATTTTCCTGTTTTTATTTCCTTTTGATCTTGAATAATTTTCAACATTAAACAAAAACCAATTATATGTATCAAAGTTATCATCAACTCTTTAATTATGTGATGTTCCAGCTGAATTAATTAATGCTGAGAAAGGAATAATAACTATTGCACAGGGCAAGACAGCCTTTATTTTGGATTGGATACACTTCCTATTTCTCAAATACCTAAATTTTAAAGTTTGTCTTAATTCTATATTTTACCTGTTATGTTAGTAATTTTGTAATAATAAGGAAAAATTCTAGATTCAAGTATAAAATACAAAATTTGGGGCTTCTGGGTCATAGTCCCATCATCAAATGTTTCAACTGAAATAGAAAAGCTTGAAGTAAGAATCCAGGTCTATATGAAGAAATTATAATAATTAAGTAGCCACTGGTATCTGATCCCAAACTCTCCAATTACCCATTTTGACAAGATACTTATTAATGCTTTAAGAGTTGAATACCAATGCTTTCAAATAACACAAATATTTTTGTCATCAAATTTATACTGAACTAAAGCCATTATTTTGAAGAATGTGAAAGAGACTATAAAGTATTCAAAAAACTTACACCAATAGCAGTAACTTAGTGAATAACCAAATTATTAATAATTCCAAGATGCCTTTCCTCTTTTATTTAGATCAATTAAATAGATACTACAATGTCAACAAGAAAATGAAGGTATTTTTTATTCTTATAAAGGATACAATTGAGGAAAATGTCTGGCTATAGGCCAACATTATAACTGGGTATCTCCTATTGTATTATGTATGTAAATTATCACCTTGTTGTGACAAAACTTACTAATACAATAAGAATTACAGTGCAGATTACATGAACAACTTTGTCAATTTTAACATGGAAAAACTAGCCTCCACAGTAACGGGCAATTCATCACGTAACTGTTGAAAATAGCTATAATGTAGCTGACTACTCTGCAGGGCTATTTGTTACCAGTTACGGAAACATCTTACTATTTCTCCTACGGCCGGATCAGGATTGCATATTCTGTTTAGGATATTTGAAAGTGTTTTTTAAAAGATGTTGTTTAAGTGAATATGCAAATTGCTTAATCAACATGTTGTCCCAATATCAGGATTAACTGATATTCAGTTATCTGAACTAAAAATGGTAAATGAGACTAACTCAGTTTTTCTCGCTTATGACAGTTTAACAAATCTGTAAAATACAAGAATCTCTTCGCATGACTGCAGAGAAGTCACCCTAGTATTCTGAAAATTAGTGCAGTTCATAAGATGTCAGTATTTTAAACTCCATTCACTGGTGGGATCAGACTCATGTGTCTTACAGCTAAATTTAATTAAGCAGTTTGATATGTTGTGATTAACTGATGTGCACTCTTAAGACTAGATGAAGTATATTGCTGAAATTATTTAATAAGCAGAGAAGATTAAGAAAAAGGTTAGAAATTAAATAACACTACGTTAAAAAATTTTTTTCAACATCATGGGTTTGTTCTTTAAATAGGGAAAGCTAGGGACAGGTTGGAAGGTCATTTGATTAAGACATCTCATGAATGCTCTAAGATATTTTTAATATACGTATTGAACAACTTGACATACCACAAGCCCCATCTGAAATTATGCCTTACTGTTTCTTATGGATGACAATGAAATAATATCTTGATACATCAAGTAATCGCTGCCATATTTAAAGCATGAATGGACACTGCAAAATCTACAAAAGAAGTGAAAGACGGCTGATGCAGTGGCTCACGCCTGGAATCCCAGCATTTTGGGAGGCCTAGGTGGGTGGATCACCTGAGGTGAGGAGTTCAAGATCAGCCTGGCCAACATGGCGAAACTCCTTCTCTACTAAAAATACAAAGATTTGCCAGGTATGGTAGCAGGCGCCTGTAAACCCAGCTACTCGGGAGGCTGAGGCAGGAGAATCACTTGAATCTGGGAGGCAGAGGTTGCAGTGAGCCAAGATGGTGCCATTGCACTCTAGCCTGAGCAACAGAACAAGACTCCGTCTCCCAAAAAAAAAAAAAAAAAGTGAAAGACAACACGTAAGGATATACTTAAGTGAAACATAAGTACATAATAACAAAGGTTCAGATGTGAGAGTCTTCGAAAATTATAAGCTATGAGTAGAAAAATCATAGACGTGGCCTGACAATTCCTTCAGAACATCTATATTGACCTTTTTTTTTTTTTTTTTGTATTCTGTGTGCCCACATTTGGAAAAGAGTTTTCAAAAGGGTTGACATTGCTCTTCACCTAATGTTACACATTATATTTCGGGACATATTTTTAAATATTGTTTATTGCATATTTAAATCCATTTTGCTCTTCTAGGTAACAAAATTAAGTCTCTAATTATTAAAGGTTATCAATCAGATGTCATAAAATGTAATGAAAAGTTGATAACAACATGCTATCAAACCAAAATCTGAAAATGTTCTGTTCAATTTCCATAACAGAGTATCTTTCATGTGTGGATAGAAAACAAGACTCAGTGACAAGGTGAAAAGTAGGTCAAAAATGACTTCAAAATGTCAGTGAAACTAAAACAATTGAAGCCCTAATTGTTTTCTTGCCCATCGAAATTAATCTTATTTGCTTAAACTTAGGCCATAACTGTTTTGATCACAGATAGGGAAAGAGTCTAGCAAATTATATTGCTAAGTTTTCAAAATCTTTTAGCTGACAGTTTAACTAAAATGACAGTAATGCTTAGGTTTTAACTCCAAGTCAGAGATGCCATAGGTTTCAAATCCAAGACAGAGTTTGCAATGTGGAGAACTCCACTGCCAATTGAGCATTCTGGGTAATAGTGTTTTAAAGAATGGAGGTAGTCAAAACAAATTTAGATACACTGATTACTTTAGCTTTCGGGTTAAGAAATTTTATTTGAAAATGTTCTTTTTAGGCATTGAAAAAATCTTTAAAGTGTAAATAAGCCTAGGGGAGTTATTTCAACTAATGACACGGCCTGAAAAGAACTGAAGCAGCAAAACTCCATGTCTGAAGTTTAGATTGATTGCCACTATGCTTTAGAGTTTTATAGCCTCTCTGGAACAAAGGAAATATCACCTTTTAATGTGAAGTTACGATTTAATTTTGTTAGCTGACGTAAACTATTTTTCTGATTTTAATGAACCTAGAACAATGCTTAATGTTTATACATGTCTTCAGATGTTATATATAGTCACAAACTGAGCCAATAAAAATGGGTTACAGGATTAGATATAAATTAAATGGTACTTGCTTTTCTTCTCTTTTTATTTTATGTACATTATTTTAGATAAAAATAGAAAACGTGTCTTTTAAAAAAAGAAAAAACAATAATATAATCATTATTATTCTTTGATAGACTATACACAGGCTACTTGGCTGTGGCACCATGGATATAGGGTACCAGCTGATTACAAAAAGAGCCTGGGAATGTCCCCTAGAGACATTGGATCCAGAGATTTTGAGGCTTATGGGATACATCACCTCCCTAGGTTAATTTCAAAGCAGGTTGTTCATTGCCACAAATATTTATATTAAAATATGTACAAGTTGTAATGACATGAATATTCTCAATATATTCTAAATTCAAAGTTTAATTTACCATTAAACCATTTAATTTTTTTAGCCCAGTCAAATTTGTACAAGGTTTAAATGTATGCACAGTAAAGTTGTATTTTTATTTCCTCTCTCATATTTAGAAAACAGTGTTTTACTCTCAAAATTGATCTGGTTTCATCAGGTACTTCCAGTCATTATTAATTATTTTAATAAGTTAATCTTTCACTTTTGAATTTTCTTTATCAAAATATGGACTATTATGAATAAGAGGATATCATTATGTGTTCCATGATGTGTGTCAACTTTTCCTATATAAGTAATCTCTTGTCGGTTTATTTCTCCCTGGAACATGAAACACAGCAAAGTCAAAATATAGTAAAATGTGACCACCAATCCTATGTGAAATTGGTCATAATAGGAAAGTCCATATAATTGTCATCTCCAATTTAAAAAAAAATGACAAGAAACACCTATATTTATTACACATGAATGGGAAAGGATACAGTCATCATGTGAATAAATTTAATAAGATTTGCATTATATAATCCTGATGCAAGAGTTTTTGGTATTTTAAAAGAAGAAATAAAAATGTGTGTGTGTGTTTAAGTTTTAGTTTTATATTTTTGTAAGTTTTGCTCACAAATTATTTTTGGTGTTACATAAAACCTGAGCAGATACGTAGTAATTAGGTATTTTTAAATTATTTATTTTCTTTGGAAGCATGACTGTGATAATTTTCTTCTCTTTAAAAAATTCTGTTGTCTCAACTGTCTATAACCATGCTTTGAAGTGGCTAAATAACATGTATTATAGACCTGCAAATTAGCACTTAGTTGCCTTGAAATCCTAGTTGCAAATTAGAGCTTGGCCACACTAAATAAGAGCAATTCTGTTGCTCACTTAGTTCAACATCAACAAATTTCTTTCCTAAAGACACTAGGAAAAAAATAGAATGTAATAAGCCTTGATCTGTAACAGTTTCCAGAAATGAACTTGGTATATTTTAAAATTGGTTTTATATGCACAACTGCAAGCTATTGCTTTGATTATTCATGTTGCTAAGCGCTGCTGAATGTGGATGGGCACCCTTGTTTACTGAGATAGAGCAAGGTCTCCTCAACAGACAACATAACCTGTGGCCATAAATGCTTAAGTGGATGCAATGACTTCTTCACATGCATGCAAAGCAAGGCAGGTAAAATCAACAAAATAAGGGCCAAGCCCATTGTAATAACCCTGTAGAGAATAGAGCTAATTATCTAGAAAATTCAGTCTACCACCTAAAATATTTAGGAAAATCTTGGATTAAAAACACCAAAAACAAACAATAAATCCAACCAGTTTCCAACATTTGTCCCCAAATCTACTTAAATTGCATCCCACATGCCACCATCCTTTTCCTAAGGATATGAGCATTGTTTCAAGTTGTAATTTGTGTATACATCAGAGCCCAGGTCTTATGAGGACATTGGTAAAACTTTAAATAAAAGAGAATAGTTATTTTTAAAAAGAATATTCAGTATTAACCACTGGAATAAAGGACTCAAAATTCAGAATATTGTGCTTATTCTTGTTTTGTCATGTATTAATACAAAAACCATGACAAAAAGTAATTCTGAGTCTAAGCATCTATGTAACAGGTCCTGATACTTCTTCCTCACCTACCTTGCCTTTTTAGTGGAATGATGATATCCACACAAAGAACCTTATACACAAAATCCCAATTGTAAATGAAACCATAAATTTTATGAAAAAAAAATACACTAATTCCTTCTGGTCATCTGCAATACATTTCTATAGTGACAAAGAAGTGAGTATAAATTAATGAGACTTAATACTAGACAAATAATAAACTTTAATGAGAATAAGAGAGCTCTTTCTCCATATAAATTAACAAGCTTAATTTAGTCATCTTCAAGTCTATGAACTTCCTTTTTTAACTATATTGCCTGTGTTTCTAATATATTTTGAATTTTTTTTTAAAGAGACTACTTTAGTTGTATATATATATATACATATAGTTATGCTAGTAGTTTTGATTGCAATTCTGGAGTTTTAAATTAAAATTTTTTTATTTTAAGTATAAATTCAGATGAAAATTTCAGTATAATAGAGAGAGAGCCCTTGTATCCTTTACATAATTTCCATCAATGGTAACATCTTAATAACTATAGTATAATACCACAACAAGGATATTGACAGAAGAGTTCCATCACTGGAAGGATTCCCCATTACTGTTTTATAGCCACATCTACCTTTCCTTTGGCCCCTATCACCTCATAGTTCCTGACAAGCACTAATCTCTTCTCCATTTCTCTAAATTTTGTCAACTTCAAAAATGTTATATAACTGTAACTAACATGTCACATAAAGTATGTGATCACTTGAGATTGCATTTTTTTCACCAAGTATAATGCCTTTGATATCCATTTGAGCTGTTTATGCATTGGTAGTTTATTTCCTTTTTATTGCTCAGTAATATTCCCTGGTATCTACATTCACTTTGTTTAACCTTCCAAATCATGTAGAGTATCTAGACTGTACAAATAGAAGTATGATAAACATTCATGTACAGGTTTTTGTGTGAACATTCAATTTCATTTCTTTGGGGAAAATGTCCAAGAATTCAATTGCTGGATTGTATGACAGTTTTACTGTTAATATTTTAAGAAAACACCAGATCATCTTGTATAGTGGCTAGACCATTTTACATTGTTGGCAGTGATGTTTTAATGATCTAGTTTTTCTGAATACATGCTAGGGTTTGGTGTTAGTAATGATATCTCATTGTGGCTTTCTTTTGCATTTTCCTGGTTACTAATGACTTCTGACTTGAAACATCTTTTATGGATTCATATGCTGATATAGATTGAATGGTCTTCCCCATAAAAATCATATATTGAAGCTCTAACCCTCAATATGACTTTATTTGGAGATAAATATGACTTTATTTGTCATGGTTTTCATATTAATACACAACAAAACAAGAATAAAGTGCACTATATAGGAGGGCCTATATAGTGGAAATAAAGGTTAAGTGAGGTCTTAAGGGTGAGGCCTTGGTCTGGTAGGACTGGTGTCCTCATAAGAAGAGGAAGACATATGAGAGAGCTCTCTCTGTCCCTGAACTGCACAGAGAAAAGGTCACGTAAGGACACAATGAGAAGATGGTCATCCACAAGCCAGAAAGAACGGCCTCTCTAGCAAACAACTCTTAAGGGCACCTAAATCTTGGATATCTAGCCTCCAGAGCAATGAAAAAATTTTTTTCTATCGTTTAACCCACCTAGTCTGTGGTATTTTATTATGACAGTACTAGAAGACTAATACATATGCCATCTGTGTATCTTTTCACTGAAGTGTTTCCCGTGGTTTTTTTTTTTTGGCAATTTTCTAATTGGATTGATAATTTTTTTTAATGTTGAGTTTTAAGAGTTTTTTACATATACCAGATCCTAGTGCTTTGTCATAAACATTGTTTATAAATATTCTCTCTCAATTTGTATCTTGTCTTTTCATCTTAATAGAGTGTTTTGCAGAAAAAAAAATGTTTAATTTTGATGAAGTCTAATTCATCAAATTTTTTGTATGGACCATACTTTCAGTGTCAAGACCAAGTACTCTGCCTAGCCCTAGATTATGAAGACTTTTGTATGTTGTTTTAAAGTGTCAAAGTTCTGGATTTCATACATAAGTCTGTGATGTATTTTGAGCTAATAGTTTATATAACGTATGAGACATAGATTGAGTTTTATTTTTTAACTATTGATGTCCAAATTGCTATAGCACCATTTGTTGAAAGGCTATCTTTCTTTCATTGAAGTGCTTTTGCACCTTTGTAAAAAAAAAAATCAGTTGGGCATATTTATGTCGGCCTTTTCTGGATGCGCTATACTGTTTTATTGATCTGATATTGATCTGAGTGTTTATCCTCTCCGTATTAATTGAAATATCAATAATGCACAGTTTTGAGTACTCTGTATCATAAACTTGAAATTGGTTAGAGTGTTTCTCCCTATTTTATACTCTTTTTCAAAATTGTTTTAGTAATTTTAGATCTTTTGCCTTTCTACATAAATATTAAAATAGTTTATATCTACATAAATATTACTGTGATTTTGATGGGAAAAGCATTAAATCTATATATCAATTTGAAGACAGTTGACAATTTTGCCACGTTGAGTCTTACTGTCCATGAGCATAGTATTTCTTTGCATGTATTTACATTTTTCATTTCTATTACCAGTGGGTTCTATTTTTAAGCATATAAGTTCTATACATTTCTGGTTAGAATTATACCTAAATATTTAATTTAGGTATGAATTAATACATAATATTATTTAAGCTTTAATGTTAACAAATTATTAATATCTAATGATTGAAAATCTTATTGTATTTTTTTAGTATCCACATATTTATTATTAGTACTTAGAAATACAACTGATTTTTTACTATGTATTTAATACCCTCCAAACTTGCTAAACATACTTGTAAGTTCTAGATGTTTTTTGGTAGATTCCTTTATGTTTCCTATTGGGACAATTATATCATTTATAATAAGGACAGTTTTGTTTCTTCCTTTTCTGGCTGTGTATCTTTATTATTTCTTTCTTCCATTATTGCACTGGCAAAAACTTCCAGTTTTATGCTGAATAAACCTGAGCGCCATAGATATTCTTGTCTTGTTCTCAATTGTAGGAGAAAAACACCAAGTCTTTCATCATTAAGTCTAACATTACCTAGAGGTTTTTTGTATACTTTATCAAGATGAGTTAGTTATCTCCATTCCTATTTTTCTGGGAGTTTTTATTATGAATAAATATGAAGTGGTTATCAAGTGTTATTTTGTGTGTGTACATTGAATGATATGCCCATGTAATTTCTCATGCTGACATCTTTCTCCTCTCCCTCTGTGACTCCAGTGACACTAATGTTATATCTTCTGTTATAGTCAGAGAAGCCTCTGAGCTTTTTTGTTTATAGTCTGCTTTGTCTCTGATATTCAAATTGGTAATTTTTAATATTCTACCTTCTAACATATTATTTTTTTCTCTGTCCTTTCTTTTCTGTTGATCCTGCCCATTGAGTTTCTTATTTCAGTTATTGTATTTTTTAGTTCTAAATTTTCCATTTGTTTCTTCTTCACATCTTTATTTCATTGTTAATAATTCCTATTTCTTTGCTGAAACTATATTTTTATGTGTTTGTTTCAAATGGTTCGTCATTGCTCATTGAAACACTTTCATGGTGACTGTTTAGAAAGCTTTGCCAGATAATTACTATGTCTGTCATATTAGTGTTGACATTTATTAATTATCTATTTGAATTTAGTTTGAGATTTCCCTGGTTCTTGGTATAACAAATATTTTTTCCTTAAAATACGCATATTTTGCATATTATATAATAAGACACTATCTTACCTAAATATTATGTTTTTGTTGATATGCCCAAGCAGTGTCGTGGGTAGTGCCACTTCTTCACAGCCATGTGCTATAGAAGTTCACTTTTCCCATTTGTCACATTTGACATCTTAAGAAGTGGGCTCTCTGTCACTGCTGTGTAGAGGTGGGAGTTGTGGCTCCCCACTAAGCCTCCACTAACAGTTCTGTGACTGGGAGTCTAAGAGTGGTGGGAGTGGAAACAATGTGGGGAGTTACTGCTTCATACATGGTTTCCATTGATATAATGAGAGAGTGGTGATGGCCTCTTTACCATTTTGCTGTGATGAAAGTCTGACTGTTCACTAGGCCTCATCTAGCACTCTGACATCATCCCATTGGTGAGAGGGAGGAATGATTTGTCATGGCCAGTTGAAGATGGAAGCCCAGGATTTCCACATGATCTCCATTGGCACAATAGGTATGACCCTATTACTGCTCATTGAAGATGAAAGTTCTGCCTCCTGACTCAGCCTTTTCTGATACCACCCTGAAGGGAGCATTAAGGTGAGCTATTGTAACTTGTCAACAGTGGAAGTCTGTTTTTGGTGGTGCGTATCTATTCATGTTTTGGAATTGCTGGCTTCTTTAGCTCCAAGCTGGCAATATATGAGGCAAAAAGAAAACCTACGGAATTCAACACCGTAGGTGTCATTTCTTGTATCCTATGTGTCTAGGCCATCTGTTTTCTTTCTACCTTTCAGTCTTCTACTGCTTGTTTTATATATAATTTTCAGGGATTCTAGTTATATATACATATCTACTCCATCTTTCTGGAAGCAAAGTAGCTGTATTTTCTTTTTGGGGAAGTAAATTAAAATAATTCTTATGAGAAAGAAAAAACAGTATTTCATTCTTTATAATCACAATCAACTTGTGACAAAAACAGCATTTTTAAATATGAGTTGAGGTGATGAAAAATATTAGGATCTAAGTGTCTAATAAGAAACGAAAATGTAGTTATGCTGCTCAAGAATAAAACAGGGCTGGAAATGTCAATTTGAAAACTATGTGCATATCACTAATTAGCCAATTGTGAAATGATTGAGACTACTTAAAAAGTATTTGGAAAAAATGAAAAAAGAAATATAGAATTTTTAAGACAAGACATAATTAAATAAATTGAGAAGAAGAGTAAGAAAAATAGATTTGTTGTTTTTCCAAAATTTATCTAAAAATAGGCAAGACCATTCTTTTGGTCTTATATTATTCTTTAAACATAGTTTTGAAAACATATACTAAAAAACTGATAAGCACTTCTTATGATAAACTAGGGTCTGTGCTTCAAAGAACAATATTTGCCATTTTTCAGTATATTATAAAAAGGTGCCTTAGGCTTTAAAGATGTTAGAAAGAGGAATCAGACACAAATGCACACACACACACACACACACGAGTTATTGCAACAAGATGGAAATAAGTGTATATCCTATTTCTCAGTCTCATTCTATTACAGCACATCATTTAAGCAGTTTGGTAATACGATATCCTGAGTGTGAAGGCAAGGTAGATTCATTCCTCTAGATGTTTACTTCTTTGATTTTAAAAACTGAAATATTTACTCCTCTCATACCAATATCAGAAAATACCACTGGCCTTGAAATCAACTTTAATTCTTCAGATAAATATACTGATAAATATCTTTATGATTTCTGCTTCACAAAATTCCAGTTCAGCACCAGTAAAGGCATATAATTTTATAAACCAATGAAGACAAAGAGAATAGCAGAGAGCACGACAACAGATGGGAGATGTCAGTGAAATTATAGAAGAGTAAATTAGTTTAGAGTGTTAGCTGATTTAGACGAGCAGTGAACACTGAAAGCTAAGTGTTAAAAGAAAAGCCACACCTCAAAAAATCAAATTGAACTGCAATATGATACTCTAGAAAGTTTTATTTATTGAGTGAACAAATATCTCAAGAGACGGGGGTAAATGGCAAGGCTGCAAAGCAGGATAGTTATTTAAAAGTCTATATCAGAACAGTAGAAATTCCAGATTTCTGATTTTATCACCCCAAATCCAGCTAACTAGTACTCCCCAATCTAGGAAAATGGTATTTCATGACCTACCCCAAAAATTATCTGATTCCCACCAGATTGCCTGCAATGAAACCTCTTTTCGTCTATCCTCATCCATGTACATACATCTACAAATTATACTTAAAGATTCATCAGAAAGTTGAGTAAAGTCTTTTATCATAAAGACAAGGATGAAAGAAAAACAAAAAGAAAAATTAATTAGAGAAAAGCAGAAACAATTTAGGAAACAGAAACTATATATGTATATATAGTGTGTGTGTATATATAGTGTGTATATATGTATATATACATGCACATGTACACATACACACACACATTATTTGCAAATACATATAATTATTTTATATTCTCAGAAAGAAAATAATTACATAAGTTTATGTTCACCTATATACAAATTATTATCCTCAGAGAGATAATAGAATATATGGCACTGATGAAATATGAACAAGATATCATAAAATTAATAATAATCAGAAATAGAAGTAACTATAGAAATAATGTTATAGAAAAATTTTAACAAAGTTCAATAGAACAGTTAGATGGCAATATTCAGGAAGTCCCCTGAAATGTTGATGAAAAACAGGAGAGAAAACATAGGAAAATAAAAGCTTCAAAAAAAGAGAAAAAGAGAGGCGAAGCAAGATGGCCAAATAGAAGCCTCC
The DNA here is from genome assembly GCF_028885625.2 of Pongo pygmaeus. Classification (NCBI taxonomy): domain Eukaryota; kingdom Metazoa; phylum Chordata; class Mammalia; order Primates; family Hominidae; genus Pongo; species Pongo pygmaeus. The sequence goes on from NC_072376.2 coordinate 146,848,646, forward strand.
AACAAATCATCTCCCCCACAGGAATACCAAATTTAACAACTATACAGAAAAAGCATTTTCATAAGAACCAAAAATTAAGTGAGCATTCACAGTACCTGGTTTTAACTTCATATCTCTAAAAGAAGCAATGAAAAGCACAGGGAAAACAGTCTTGCATTGCTGATGCCACTCCCTCCCACGTACTCCAGTAGCCTGGTGCAGAGAGAGAATCTGTATGCTTGGAGGAGGGAGAGCACAGTGATTGCGAGACATTGCATTAAACTCATGCTCCCCTGTCTCAATGGAAAGCAAAACATCACTAAACTCAGCTGAATTTCACCCATGGAGATAGCATTTAGACCAGCTCTCACCAGAGGGGAATGGCCCTTTCCAGCAGTCAGAATTTGAGTTCTGGTAAGCCTTGCCACCATTGGCTAAAGTGTTCTGGGGCACTACATAAACTAGAAAGGCTGTGTAGGCAATAAGGACTGAAACTTGTAGGCAAGTCCTAGTGCTGAGCTGGGCTTATAGTCAGTGGACTTGGGGACACATGACCTAATGAGACACCAGCCAGGGCAACTAAGGGAGCACTTGTGCCAACACTCCCTGAAACCTAGGCAGCACAGCTTACAGTTTCAAATCAGAACCCATCTTTCTGCTTGAGGAGAGGAAAAGGAAGAGTAAAGAGGATCTTTGTCTTGAATCTTGGATACCAGCTCAGTCACAGTAAGATAGGACATCAGTCAGAGTTGTGAGGTCACCCATTCCAGGCCCTAGATCCAAGATAACATTTCTAGGCATACCCTGCACCAGAAGGGAACTTGCTGTCTTGAAGGGAAGGACTCAGTCCTGGCAGGACCCATCACCTGGTGACTAAGGAGCCGTGTACCCTAAATAAACATCAGCAATTTCTAGGTATATGGTACATATACACAATGGAGTATTGTTCAGACATAAAAAGAATGAGATCCTGTCATTTGCAACAACATGGATGGAACTGGAGGTCCTTATGTTAACGAAAATAAGCCAAGCATAGAAAGACAAACTGCATGTTTTCACTTATTTGTGAGAGCTAAATATTAAAAAAAATTGAACTCAAGAAGACAGAGAGTGAGAAGGATGGTTACCAGAGTCTTGGAAGGATAGTATGGGAGTGAGGGAGGATGTCAGATGGTTAATGGGTACAAAAAATACCTTGAAAGAACGAATAAGACCTAGTATTTTCTAGCAAAAGAGGGTGACTATAGTAAAAAAAATTCAATTGTACATTTAAAAATAACTAAAAGAGTATAATTGGATTGTCTGTAACACAAAGCATAGATGCTTGAGGTGATGAATACATCATTTACCCTGATGTGATTATTATGCATTTTATGCCCATATCAAAATAGCTCATGTAACACATCAATATATACCCTGCTAGGTACCCACAAAAATTAAAAATTAAAAGAATTCCAACTAGAGAATGAGTGTTTAAAAAAACCCATAAAAACAGAAAAAATACATAATCAAATAAATAATTCAAGAAAATTTCCCAGGGCTCAAAGATACACTCTTATATGAAATGACCCACTGAATTAGAGATCAATGAATGCCAACAGGGTCACTCCAAGATATATCATATACCACTATGAAATTAAAATACTGGAATAAAGAGGGGATCCTAAAAGCTTACAGAAGAGAAGAAAATTTTAAATCTTAAAAGACAGAGATGTAAAGAAGGAAAGTCTGAGAAGAAAGAGGGGAAATGTCCTGTAAGAACAATAAAGAAGCAGAATGACACCAGTCTTTAATATAATACACATACACACAAACATGAAGAGAGAGACAGAGAGACAGAGAGAGAGAGAGAGAGAGAGAGAGAGAGAGAGAGATTGGAGATATTAAACATTAATCCCCTCTGTATACTTCAAAAGAGGAGGTGATTCAAGAAAAAGAGAAAAATTGAATTTATTTAATAGGATCTAAAACAAGAAGTGAAGCATAAATGCTCATGTCTTATTAGTTATTGTTAATTACAGAAGCTTTAAGACACATAAGAGAAAAAAGAAAAGAAAAAGAAGAAAGAAAGAAGGAAAGAAAGAAAGAAGGAAAAAGTATCAAGAAAATGACAGAAAATATTATTAAAGATTTTTAAGCAATTTTTAATTATATTGAATACCAACCCTCATAGGATGAGAGTTATGCATCAAGGAAAATACAATAAACATACAATTTGTAAATGCAAGCCAGAAAACAATATGATACTAATCTTAAATCTAATGGAATATCATATGATTATCTTTATTAGTTGTGTGGTTAAGATAGGAAATGTATGAAAAAGAAAAAAAAACATAGGAACTCTGCCTGTGTCAAAGGGTTTTAAGCCTACGCAGCACTATTTATTTTATATATTGAGGCAAAAAATTACTAACCTGTATTGGAGCTGAGAATATCTGAGGTTTGGAGGTATATCAGCTTTCTTCAAATTCAGGTAGTCATTACTCAAGGGAGTATACGATGATTTTTCATGAGACTCTCAGGTCAGTATATTTTTTGCAGGTATTCATTTCCTGATCCTGTTATTGCATTTACTCTTTTCTAAATTGACCTTACAAAAGGTTGCAAAATTAGTTTTACTTTCCCATCTCCCCTGCACAATCCTTCTTTTGCCTTTACAAAAGAAAGTCAAGTCCCTTATTCATCTCAAAGTGTTAATATGGAGCATTGTGCTAGCATGTAAAAAAAAATCTTCAAGGCATCAAATAAAAAGGTGATTAAACAAATTGATGTTACTAGTAAGAAAGTTAGCGACAGAGAAACAAATCTCATTACAATTCAAGAGGCTCCAATTTATAGATTTCCACGAAATTAATTAAAACTTAGGCTTACAAATGGTAGATGATGAAATCAATTTTATGATATTTTACTATGCTATTTTGACTATAAAGCTCTGTGTTATAAAAATAATTGAGTGATACCACTGTACAAAAAATTTGACCAGTACTACCTAGGTTTACATGTGAAAACTAGTTCTTAAAACTTTCATTAATAAAAGCAAAATGTAGGAATAAAAATTCACAGAAAAGCCTGGATCATTCTAACAAAACTAATATTTATTCATGAACTATATGTAACCTATTTGGAGAAAAAGGGAGGGGAAATGCATTTCACCACAATGTTAATGCTTCATGTTTAAAAATTATTTGGCAGGTTTCTACTTCCGGCTGTAGTGGAGTATGTGATTTCAACCAGTCTTCTCTCATTGAACAACTAGACAAGCCAGACAAAATATTTTAATGTATCTTCTTGAAGATTGTTTGAAGGCTTTAGCGAGCAACTGAGGCTATGAAGAATTGTCAGACCAAGGTCCAGGAAAGAAGAAAAGTCTCAAAAGGTGAGCTCACCTTTTAGGGTGACTGTTCAACTAGAGGCATTTATCTGTTCCCATATTGAAAGAAAAGCTGTGTGAGAAATGCCAAGAAGCTAAGTTGAGCTTCTAACAGACGTGTTGGTTTGAGGGGACAAAATTTAGATTCCAGAGCCTGGCAAGGAAAATATTCATTATTAATAGCTTTCTCTTGAATCTCATATCCTCTTGAACTCTCAGTTCTCTTTATAATTTCATAATACAGTGCTGTCAACATAAAAGGCAGCAGCAAGATAGGGCAAGCCAGGGCACCATATGCTGAGGGGCAATGGGAAAGGTAAATACATGGGTAACCTAAATTAATATGTATTTGATAAAAAATAGTATAAAGACAATTAAAGTAACAAGATTTGAAATATATACCCACAATAATATAAACACTTGCCAATACTGACTGTATATTGTGTCACAGAGATCTCAACAATGTCAAAGTTACAAATCATAGTAAAAGTGTTCTTCATACTATTTTTAAAAAGGAAACTGTATGCTAATTTTAAATACTTGTATTAAATCATAATTTTCTTTAATGTATAAAATGAATATGAAATGTTGTCATTCTAAGCAGTAAATATAAATATTATAACCAGACCAATAAAAAAAGTAAATGGGTGCTTATCTTTCCTCCTAATAAATAAGTTATTTATTGTTCTTCTGTTAGATATGAAATAAAAGTTTCTCTGACAATCTTTTCCTTATACTTCACTTTGCTTATGAACAAACTTGTAATATGGTCTCAATGCTGAGAAAATTAATCAGATATTATAATTGTATATCCAAGGACACTCCTGAAAATTATTCCTAAAAACATTTATGGTGGCAATTATTGATTTGAATCACCAATTTTCTAGCTTTTTATCTTATTCTAAAACCAAACACATGCATAAAGAAAATAATGAACATGCAGAACTTATTCTCCATGATAATTAGGTATTTTGTAAATATTTATAATGTGTAATACAAATTTGGGGAGGGATAATATCTAAATCCGATGAGTATTGGCTTGTCCAAATTAAAAGTTGCCCTTGTTTCCAGTTAAAAACTTAAGGGAAAACCAGATGAATGCCAAAAAGAAATTAAGTTAATCAAATTCCCAAGTAGGATTTATGAAATTTGAGATTTGGGTTTACAAAGAGTCTCAGGACACCTTATTATTAAAATCTTGATTTTTAAAATGTAATTAGATATATTCACATATTATAATAAAGAAGCAAAGCAAGAAACTTAGATGGGGACCAGTTGGTTGATATTAATTGATAAATAGTAGAGTAACTGGTGTAATGGGTTAGATGTGCTTTTGGGAGAATAATACAAATAATTTAAATGTGATCTCTTTATAAAGTCTGCCTCTTTCACCTCTCTCAGAATGAGATATCATTCATGACCATATAGAAACACTTGCTCTTTTTTGGTTTTATTATTCTAACTTTTATTTAGGGTCAGCATACACATAGAGGTTTGTTATATAGGTAAAGTGCATGTCACAGGAGTTTGGTGTGCGGATTATTTTGTCACCCAGGTAAGAAGCATAAAATGCAATAGATAGCTTTTCATTTCTCACACTTCTCATACCCTCCACCCTCTAGTAGGCCCAGTGTCTGTTGCCTCCTTCTTTGTGTCCATATGTACTCAATGTTTAGCTCCCATTTTTAAGTGTGATCATGATGTATTTGATTAACTGTTCTTGTTAGTTCTCTTAGGATACTGGCCGCCAGTTGCATCCATGTTGCTGGAAAACGATATGATTTTGTTTTTTTATGGCTGTGTAGTATCCCGTGATCTATATGCACCACAATTTCTTTATTCAATCTACTGTTGATGGGCATTTAGATTGAATCCATGTTTTTGCTATTGTGAATAGTGCAGTGATGAACATGAGTGTTCATGTGTCTTTATGACAGAACAATTTATATTCCTTTGGGTATATACCCAATGTGGGATTGCTGGCTCAAATGGTAATTCTGTTTTAAGTTCTTTGAGAAATTGTCACACTGCTTTCCACAATGACTGAACTTATTTACATTCCCACCAGCAGGGTATAAGCTTTCCCTTTTCTCTACAACCTCCCCAACATCTATTAATTTGTGACTTTTTAGTAATAACCATTTTGATGGGTGTGAGATGATATCTCATTGTGATTTTGATTTGTATTTATCTAATGATTAGTGATGTTGAGCATTTTTTATATGCTTGTTGGCTGTATGTATATCTTCTTTTGAAAAGTTTCTGTTCATGTCTTTTGCCTGCTTTTTCATGAGGTTGTTTTTGCTTATAAATTTGTTTAAGTTACTTATAGACCTTTGTCTAGTATCCAAAATCAATAAGTAACTTAAACAAATTTTTATTCACATTGTTTGCAAATACTTTCTTCCATTCTGGAGGTCATCTGTTTACTCTGTTTAGAGTTCCTTTTGCTGTGCAGAAGCTCTTTAGTTTAATGATTCCTATTTATCACTTTTTTATTTTTTTCGCAGTTGTTTTTGTCATTTTCATCATAAAATCTTTGTCACATTATATGACCAGAATAGTATTTCCTAGGATATCTTCCAGGGTTTTTATATTTTTAGGTTTTACATTTAAGTCTTTAATCCATCTTTAGCAGATTTTTGTATATGGTGTAAGGAAGGGATCCAGTTTTAATCTTTTGCACCTGGCAAGCCAGTTATCCCAGCACCAATTATTGAACAGGGAGTCCTTTATCCATTAAATGTTTTTGTCTATCTTGTTGAATATCAGATGGTTATAGGTGTGCAGCATTACTTCCGGGATGTCTACTCTGTTCCATTGGTCTATGTGTCTGTTTTTGTGCCAGACCATGCTATTTTGTTCAACTTGTAGTATAGTTTGAAGTTGGGTAGTGTGATGCTTTCAGCTTTGTTCTTTTTGCTAGGCTTGCCTTTGGTATTAGGGCTCTTTTTTCATTTTGTATGAATTATGAAATTGTTGTTTCTAATTCTGTGAAGAATGCCATGGTAAATTGATGGGAAAGTATTGAATCTCTAAATAGCTTTGAGCAGTTTTGTTCATGTCATCTATGATTTCTTTTATCAGTGTTTTGTAATTCTCATTGTAGACATATTTCACCTCACTGGTTAGTTGTATTCCTAGATATTTATTCTTTTTGTGGCTATTGTGGAAGGCATTTCATTCAATTCAGCTCTCAGTTTGGATGTTGTTTGTATAAAGAAACGCTACTGATTTTTTTAGATTGATTTTGCATCCTGAAATGTTGCTGAAGTTGTTTATAAAGACCTAAGAGCTTTTGGGCAGACTATTGGGTGTTCCAGGTATAGAATCATACTGTCTGGAAGTAGAATAGTTTGACTTCCTCTCTTCCTATTTGGATGCCTTTTGTTTCTTTTTCTTTCCTGATTTCTCTGGCTAGGACTTCCAATTCTATGTTGAATAGGAGTGGTGAGAAGAGCATTATTGCCTTCTTCCAGTTTTAAAGGGGAATGCTTCCAGTTTTTGCCCATACAGTATGATGTTGGCTGTTGATTTGTCATCAATGGCTCATATTATTTTGAGGTATGTTCCTTCATTGCCTGTTTTTTTGAAGGCTTTTAACATGAAGAGAGGTTGAATTTTACTAAAAGCCTTTCTTGCATCTATTGAGATGATCATTAGCTTTTTGTTTTAGCTCTGTTTATGTAATGAATTAAATTTATTGATTTGCATATGTTAAACCAAACTTGCATTCCAGAAATAAAGCCCAGTTAATCATGGTGGATTAGCTTTTTTATGTGCTGCTGGATTTGGCTTGCTAGTATTTTGTTGAGGATATTTGCATCTATTTTTACCAATAATATTGCCTTGAATTCTTCTTTTTGTTGTCTCTACCAGGTTTTGGTATCAGGGCAATGCTGGCCTCATATGATGAATTATAGAGAAATCTCTCCTCCTTAATTTTTTTGGAATAGTTTGAGTAGGAATGTTACAAGCCCTTCTTTATGCATCTGGCAAAAAGTAGCTGTGAATTTGGTCCTGAGCTTTTGCCGGTTCATAGGTTTTTTACTACTTATTCAATTTTGGAACTGTAATTAGCCTGTTCAGGAATTCAATGTATCCCTTGTGTAATTGTTGGAGGTGGTAAGTTTCCAATAGTTTATCCATTTCTTCTAGGTTTTCTAGCTTATGTACGTAGAGATGTCATAATTGTCTCTGAGGGTTTTTTGTGTTTCTCTTGGGTCAGTGGTAACATCGTTTTATTCATTTTTGATTGTGTTTAATTGGATCTTCTTTCTTTTTTCTTTATTAGACTAGCTAATGGTCTACCTATCTTATGTATGCTTTCAATAAACCAACTCCTGGACTCATTAAGTTTTATATGGTGTTCCACAACTTAATTTCCTTCAGTTCAGCTCTGATTTTGGTTATTTCTTGTCTTCTGCTAGCTTTGGGGTTGTTTTGCTCTTGTTTCTCTAGTTTCTTCAGGTGTGATGTTAGGTGGTTAATTTGAGGTCTTTCTGACTTTTTGATGTGTGCATTAAGTGCTATAAATTTCCCTCTTAACCACCTTAGTAATGTCCCAGAGATTCTGATATGTTATATCTTAGTTTAGTTCTCATTAGTTTCAAAGAATATTTTATTTCTGCCTTAATTTTATTGTTTATCCAAAAGCAATTTGTTTAATTTCCATGTAATTGTTTGGTTTTGAGTGATTTTCTTAGTATTGATTTTAATTTTTTATTGCATTGTGGTCTGAGAGTGTAGTTTTTATGAATTTATGAATTTGCTGAGAATTGTTTTATGGCTGACTATATGGTTGCTTTTAGAGAAAGTGTCATGTGCGATAATAAAAAATGTATATTTTGTCGTGCAGATAATAAAAAATGTATATTTTGTTGGTTTGGGGTGGAGTGCTCTTTAGATATTTGTTAGGTCCATTTGGTCAAGTGTTGAGATCAGGTCGTGAATATGTTTGTTAGTTTTCTGTTTTGATGATCTTTCTAATAACGTTAGTGGAGTGCTGAAGTCTCTCACTATTATTGTGTGGGAATCTAAGTCTCTTTGTAGGTCTCTAAGAACTTGCTTTACAAATCTCAGTGCTCCTATATGCTGGGTGCATATATATTAACATAGTTAGGTCCTTTTGTTGAATTAGACCTTTACCATTATGTAATACCCTTCTTTGTCTCTTTTAATCTTTGTTGGATTAAAGTATGTTTTGTCTGAAATTAAAATAGCAACCCCTGCTTTTTCTTTTCTCCATTTGGTTGGGAGACTTTTCTCCATCCCTTTACTTTGAGTCTGTTGGTGTCGTTGCATGGGAAACAGGTCTCTTGAAGACAGTATGCTATTGGGTGTTGCTTCTTTATTCAAATTGCCACTCTGTGACTTTTCATTGGTGTATTTAGCCTGTTTACATTCAAGGTTAATATTGGTATGTATGGAATTGTTCATGTCATCATGTTTTTAGCTGGTTATTATGCAGACCGTGAGGCTGCTTTACAGTGTCAGTGATCTATGTACCTCAGTGTGTTTTTGTGGTGGCTACTATGTGTTTTTCCTTTCCATATTTCTATATTTAGCACTCCCTTCAGTACCTCTTTTAAGATACATCTTTTTTTTTTCACAGGGTCTCGCTCTGTTGCCCAGGCTGGAGTGCAGTGGTGCAATCTCGTCTCACTGCAACCTTCACCTCCTGGGTTCAAGTGATTCTCCTGCCTCAGCCTCCTGAGTAGCTGGAACTACAGGGATGCACCACCACTCCTGGCCACCTTTTTGTATTTTTAATAGAGACGAGGTTTCACCATGTTGGCCCGGCTGGTCTCGAACTCCTGACCTCAGGTGATCCAACCACCTGGGACTCCCAAAGTGCTGGGATTATAGGTGTGAGCCACTGCACCCAGCCGTGATAGGTCTTAGGGTAGCAAGTTCCCTTAGCATTTGCTTATCTGGACTAGGATCCTATTTCTCTTTTGCTTATGAAGCTTAGTTTGGCTGTATATTAAATTCTTGGTTGGAATTTCTTTTCTTTAAGAATGTATGTCCCCAATCTCTTCTGGCTTGTAGGGTTTCTGCTGAAAAATCTGCTGTTAGCCTGTTAAGTTTCCCTTTATAGGTCACATGCCCCTTCTCTCTAGCTTATTTTAACACTTTTTCTTTCATTTTGGTGTTGGAGAAGATGATGACTATGTGCTTTAGGTATGATCATCTTGTATAGTATCTCAGAGGGGTTCTCTGCATTTTTTGAACTTGAGTGTTGATCTCTTTAGTAAGGCTGGGGAAATTTTCATGGACAATATCCTGAAATATTTTTTAAGTTGCTTGCTTTCTCTCCCCCTCTTTCAGGGACATCAATGACATATATATTTTGTCTCTTTACATAATCCCATATTTTTGGAGTCCTTATTTATTCTTATTTAATCATGTTTATTTTTTCTGACTGAGTTATTTTGAAGAAATGGTCTTTAAGCTCTGAGATTCTTTCCTCAGCTTGGTCAATTCTGCTGTTAATACTTGTAATTGTATTCTGAAATTTTTGAAGTGAGTTTTTCAACTCTATCAAATCAGTTTGGTTCTTTCTTAAAAAGACCATTTCATCTTTTGTATCCTGTGTTATTTTATTATATTCCTTAAAATCCTTGCATTGGGATTTGACTTTCTCCTGAATATCAATAATCTTCATTTCTGTCCATATTCTGAGTTCTATTTCTGTCATTTCAGCCATTTCAGCCTGGATATGAGCCATTGCTGGGGGAATAGTTCAGTTACATGGCAGGAATAAGACATTCTGGCTTTTGAGTGGCCAGAGTTCTAGCATTAGTTTTTTCTCATCTGTGTGGGCTGATGTTCCTTTGGTCCTTGAAGTTGCTGTCCTTTGGAGGTTTTTTTTATTTTTTTTGCTTTTATTTTCTTTGATGCCCTTGGGGGTTTGATTTTTGCATAAGATGGATTTATGCTACATTTCCAGACATTTTTAGGGGGCCAAGGCTCAGCTCAGCCCTCCAGGAATGTGTGCTGTGTGGTTTCATTCTGGTCCCCAGCTTTGTTTTCTGGACCCTTGTGAGCTTAGGAACATGCTGCATTGGTGGGGCCAAGGTGCTCCCATACCACTGACCACAGCACTCTGATGAGTGGTCTCAGCCAGAGTGGTTCTTTAAGACAGTGGCAGCAGGATTCAAGCTTGTTCACATGTGCCAGCAGCAGCGGCAGTGTGGCGGGGTGCATGTGCATTGGCTGTGGTGAGGTAGCAGTGGGGGCTGGGCTGACACATTTCTGCAGGGCTTCATGCCAGCAGCAGGGGTGGGGAACTGGCCTGTGCAAGGCTGCTGGCCTCCTTGTGTCAGATTAAGGGAGTTGTGGTGATGGCACAGCTGGGCATGGGGTTGTCAGTGCAACAGCAATGGTGGCATAGTGGAGTGGAGGGTGGGGTACACTCATTCCAGCTGCAGTGTCCCAGTGGGTGTGCACGCACTCACATGCTGCTGGAGGAGGGGAGGTGTGGTCTGCCCACCCAGACACTGGCAAAGCAGTGGGGGTGTGGCTGTGGGTCACTGTGGGCCAGCAAAAGGTGCAGGTGAACTGGTACATGTTGGTGGAGGTTACTTAGAGCTCTCCCATGGTCAGGTGCAGTCTGCTGGCAAAAGAGCTATGATGAGGGCCCCAGGGTAGCACTCCAGTTGGGCAGCTGCAGCTTCACTGCAACCAGGTGGCCAGACTTGTGCCCCAGGGGAGGCCAGCAGAAAAGAGAGAACACAGATCAGACTGGCCTTGTCTCATGGGCAAGACTGCTCTGCTCTCTCCAGGTCCAACATTCTCCATATGGCTAAAGTCTCCTAGAGGAGCACGGTGAGCCTTGGGAAATGGGCATTACTGGACATGCTCCACTGCAGATATTCCCATACCAAACCCTGAGGGCTTCAAACAGGCTGGAGTACTGTACCTGCCACCTCTCTAAGCAGTTCTCCCTGATAGCTGAAGTGTTTGTGGAGGTCATGAGGTCTCCTGCTGCCAGGATTCTGGAGGTCCATGGCAAGAGCATGTTGCTCAACTCCTGTTCAACTCATGGCTTCCTGAGAAGTCAGTGGGAGCCAGGAAAGTCCCTGTGTGCAGTAGTGCCATGCAGGGTTCCCAGCTTCCTCCTCATTCCACCCATCATCTGTGTCCTCCATCTGTCCACTCTCAGTGCCTTCCTTTGAAGATACACTCTGAGTGTGCCAGTCTTCCTTATGTACCAGTCTCTTGGTGGTAGATGTTCCTTCTAGCTGCATCTTATCAGCCATCTTGAATCACTGAAACACTTGTTTTGACAAGTTATGCTAATTGGCCCTAGAACAGATTGAGAACTTTGATCAATATCCAAACACAACAGTTATTAAAATTCTTTGGTGTTTTCATTCCTCTACTAGTAGATTTCTATGAGTGATCATTGTACCTCTCACACCACCCTATGCCTTTTGAGGCAAATTGTTATAACAATATTTGAAGATAATTTATATGAAATAGTGGGGAGTGACTTTAGGCATGAGGCTGAGGTAGTTTGAAAAAGGAGACTTGTTTTCTCTGTAAATTAAGAAACACAGTAATGCACAAAAAAATATGGGCAAGGTGATTGGGTTAGATATTTTAATACAGTAAATAATTTAAAATACTCAGTTTAGAGAACCAGGAAGTGAAACAATTTAGAAAAATCTTGTAGAAATTCTAAGCATTTTAATGATCCCTGTTAAGAATAATGAGGATAACTTTATAGTTGCCTGTTTGTCTTTAGTAATCCTCAGGAATCCAGACAGGAGTATAGAAAAAGTGGAAAGAGGGGTTCCTTTAGACTTTAGGTTTTAGTTGTATAGATAAGAATGTTGAATGGACAAACGGGTGTGAGAATTTAGCATACTCACAAAAGAATACATGACATCATGGACAAATGAATATAAGTATAATTCAATAGAGCACTGTTCTAGGGCCTGCAAAATTAGGATGTCATTTCTCCCTGGAATAAAAAATGTGATTTCTTTTTGCCTGAAATGAGTATAAAACAACCAATGACATAAATCACAAAATGCCTTCAGCTTCCTTTTTCTCCCTATCAAATGCATTGTCCCATAATACCACAGTGTTATCCCTTTTCGTTTCAGTTCTCTCCATAAATATGTGATTCTCTCAATTTATGAACGAATGTTTCCTGGCCCCAGAGTTGATGTGAGTCTGCCAACAATGAGTCACATGATAGCCCTCTTTCTGAGCCTTTCAGTTAGTCCTGTGCAAGCTGTTAAACCTAGAACTAGCAGTAGACTAAGTGTTCACACCATTTTATAAGTTCTTTTAGGGCATAAAATGTGACTCCATAGGGATACCTTGTCAATTTTAATTTTGTTTTACTTCTTTAGAATTGTAGGTGTGTTTTCTCTATGTTTTATGACAACCTGAAAAGTAGGGAAGTGACATTTCTAAAAGCAAGAGTTTAGGAACAGAGGTTTAAAGAATGTATATGGTTCTCATAGATTTTCTCAGCAAAGACATCCATATATCTTGGTTAGCCTTTGTATTAGTCCATTCTTACACTGCTATGAAAAAATACCCAAGACTGGGTAATTTATAAAAGAAAGAGGCTTAATTAACTCATAGTTCCACATGGCTGGGGAGGCCTCAGGAGACTTACTATCATGGTGAAAGGGGAAGCAAACACATCCTTTTTCACATGGTAGCAGAAGAGGTAGCTGACTAGCACAAGGGGGAAATGGGCTCTTATAAACCATCAGATTTCATGAGAACTCACTCGCTATCACAAGAACAGCATGAGGGTAACTGCCCCCATGATTCAATTACCTCCCAGTTGGTCCCTCCCATGACACATGAGGATTATCAGAACTACAATTCAACATGAGATTTTGGTGGGGACACAGCCAAACTATATCATTCCACCCTGGCCCCTCCCAAATCTCATGTCCTCACATTTTAAAACACAATCTGGTACTTCCAACATTCCCCCAAAGTCTTAACTCATTTTAGCATTAACTTAAAAGTCCAAGTCCAAAGTCCCATATGAGACAAGGCAAGTTCCTTCCACCTATGAGATTGTAAAATCAAAAGCAAGTTAGTTACTTCCTAGATACATGGGAGTACAGGCATTGGGTAAATACACCTGTTCCAAATGGGAAAACTTGGCCAAAATAAAGGGGCTATAGGCCCCATGCAAGTCAAAAATCTAATAGGTCACCCATTAAATCTTAAAGTTCCAAAATGATCTCCTTTGACTCCATGTCTCACATCCACGTCACGCTGATGGAAGTAGGCTCCATGGCCTTGGGCAGCTCTGCCTCTGTGGCTCTGCAGGGTATAGGCCCCCTGCTGGTTGCTTTCACAGGCTGGCATTGTGTCTGAGGCTTTTCCACATGCACAGTGCAAGCTGTCAGTGGATTTAAAATTCTGGGGGCTGGAGAACAGTGGCTCTTTTCTCATAGCTCCACTAGGCAGTGCCCCAGTGGGGACTCTGTGTGGGGGCTCCAACCCACATTTCCTTTCCACACTGCCTTAGCAGAGGTTCTCCATGAGGGCTCTGCCCCCGCAGCAGACTTCTGCCTGCACATCCAGGCATTTCCATATATATCTGAAATCTAGGCAGAGGTTCCCAAATCTAAATTCTTCACTTCTGTGAGCCCACAGGCCTAACACAACATGTAAGCTGCCAACACATGGAGCTTGCACCCTCTGAAGCAATAACCTGAGCTGTGCATTGGGCCATTTTATCCATGGCTGAAGCTGAGGTATTAATAGCTGGGATGCAGGGCACCATGTCCCAAGGCTGCACAGAGCAGGGGAGCCCTGGGCATAGTCCACAAAAGCATTTATCCCTCCCAAGCCTCCAGGCCTGTGATGGAGGGGCTGCTGAGAAGGTCTGTGACATGCCCTGGAGACATTTTCTCCATTGTCTTGGTGATTAACAATTGACTCCTCATTACTTATGCAAATTTCTGCAGCCAGCTTGAATTTCTTTCCAGAAAATAGGGTTTTGTTTTCTATTGCATTGTCAGGCTGCACATTTTTTGAACTTTTATGCTCTGCTTCTTCTTGAATGCTTTGCCACTGAGAAATTTCTTCTGCTGGATACCCTAAATCGTCTCTCTCAATTTCAAAGTTACACAGATCTCTAGGGCAGGGGTAATATGCCAACAGTCTCTTTGCATACCAAGAGTGATCTTTACTCTAGTTCCAAACAAGTTCCTCATCTCCATCTGAGACCACCTCAGCCTGGACTTCATCATCCATATCACTATTGGCATTTTGGTCAAAGCTATTCAACAAATCTCTAGGAGGTTCCAAACATTCCCACATCTTCCTGTCTTCTGAGCCCTCCAAGTCTCTAGGAAGTTTCAAACTTTCTCACATTTTCCTACCTTATTTTGAGCCCCCAAAACTGTCCTAACCTCTGCCTGTTACCCAGTTCCAAAGTGGCTTCCACATTTTCTGGTATCTTTACAGCTCCACTACTCCTAGTACCAATTTACTGTATTAGTTTATTCTCATGCTGCTATGGAGAAATACCCAACACTGGGTAATTTATAAAGGAAAGAGATTCACAGTTCTGCAGAGCTTGTGAGGCCCCAGAAAACTTACAATCATGGTAGAAAGGGAAGGAAACAAGTCCTTCTTCACATGGTGGCAGGAGAGAGAGGTGCCAAGCAAAAAGTGGAAAAGTCCCTTATAAAACCACCAGATCTTGTGAGAACTCACTCACTATCTTGAGAACATCCTGAGGGTAACTGGCCCCATGATTCAATTACCTCCCACTGGGTCCCTCCCACACTGCATGGGGATTAGGGGAACTACAATTCAAGATGAGATTTGGGTGGGGACACAACCAAACAATATCAGCTGTATTTTAAGACAATTGAAAATAATCCCGGTCAGTTAATCTCCTTGGGGAGGGAGAAAAATGATTGTGTTTAAGTTATATTAAACCTAATGTGGGAATTTGTTTAAGCGTTTCCTATAATTGAATTAAAGACAAAAAGTGTCTAATGACTGGATATTTCAAGATTTCGAAGACAGGAGAAGTTCAGGGTTTTGAGTAGATAGTCCAAAGGATTTGAGAGTGTCTGATGTCAATGTAGGAGCACTTTAAGGTGATTTTAATTTAGAGGTTGTGAACGTGAGAGTTGATGTAAATGTTTAGAAAAGGAAAACATATTGTGATTAAGGAGATCAAAGAGCTGAGAGGCCAAGGTTTGAATGTTTCATCCATCTCTTGAACCTACCTAGATTTCTAGCAGTTCTTAAGATAAAAAAGTCTTAGTCAATATCTTCATTGAGTAAATAAATAAATTAATTAATTAATAATGCATTCAGAAGCTTCAACTGGAGTGATATCTGCTGAATCAATCTACTGTTCTTACTT
Source organism: Pongo pygmaeus (assembly GCF_028885625.2). Lineage (NCBI taxonomy): Eukaryota > Metazoa > Chordata > Mammalia > Primates > Hominidae > Pongo > Pongo pygmaeus. Next base: position 146,864,371 of record NC_072376.2, read on the forward strand.
ATTGAGTAATGAGTATCATTAATTATCTGAACTATTCTAATAGCATCCAAAGTAGACTGTGTTAAGACTTTTAGCTTTATCCAACATATTCCCTCAAGTGGACAATGGTTATTTTTCTAATGTGATTTCATATAAGATGACTTCCTACTTTCGAAAAATAAAACTGTAAAAATCTGTAGTCAGATTCCAGTTTAATTTTCCTTATCCATAATTTTTATTATTATATTTTTCTTTCTTATCTATCTATTAAATATCAATTACTTGCTTCTTATTCTTACATGACCATGTAAAATTTTATGTGTTCTATAGCATCTGCTGGAGCATGTTGTCCTCGTGGGTACTCCTGGACCATGCCTCTGCAAGCATGTATCCATTGATTCCAAAATATATATTGACTGTCTACATCATTAAATTGGTCAACAATAAAGATAAGTTGGTTAGAAAGGCACACATTTTCCAGGAAATAAGTAAAGTAAATAAACAAATGAACAGGGCGATCATTTCTTATAATAGGAACTGGAAAAAAGAAGACAAGTGAGGAGTGAGGAGCTATAGGTATAACACACACTACCTTTTTTTTTTTTTTTTTTTGAATGCAGTTACCTAGATACCTAATTTCAGGAAAATTTTCAGAACGACTTCTTGTCGAAGGTAATTTAGTTGAAATAGGAATTTAAAGCCATTTAAAAAGTGGAAATTAGAATTATGACACTTCAAAAAGCCTTAAAAAGGAAAAAGGGTCTTTGAAAGTTTCTGATGACTGGAGTTGCAACAGATGAGTTTAGAAGAGAGGCTGGGTTAAAATAAGAAAGTTTGGGTTTTTATTAACACTAAAGTAGGAAGTGTGGGGGTGCCTTCAAAGTGAAAGCATTTGATTTATTCTTTCTGATCACATTCCTTGGAGAGTGCAGAATGGATTGATAGGTAAAGCCGAAGTAGGGTCAGCAGTAACAGTGAAGACGGGAACATCTTCAGTGCAGAAGGAAGGGACATACATGTGAGAGAATCAACAATGCTTGCCTCTGACTTATATGTAGGGAGTCAGGAAAAGGAAGGAGTCAAAGTTATGTAGGTTTTGACATGAGCAAATGAGTAACTAGTGGTACCATTTTGTAAGAAGATAAGACTGATGGAAGGGAATCCTTGCGGGCAATAATAAACCAAAGGCTCAGCTTTGGACGTGATACATTTGAAATGCTCATGAGATATCCAAGATTTGTCAGGCAAGCAACTGAGCGTGTGGGTCTGGAGCTTTGAGGGGATGACTGTTATGGATATATAGACATATCCATATAGATAGATAGATAGACTTTCATATATACCTAATTTTATATACATATATGTGTAAGTGTGAATATGTGTATATGTGTATACATTTTGCAAGCATGATGTCATCATCCAGATGGCATTTATGTCCATGATAATTAAAAAGATTGCCTGTCATAGCAATATATCTTATAAAATAATTATATTTCTGTGCTACTATTGCTCTATAGAACATTTTTATAGCATGAATAGTTCATATTATAGCTTACTGCATACATGTTTGCAATTTCACATGGTAGCAAACTTCCTTGGGAAGGTTTGACATATTATTCTTTTCTACATCTTCTATCGTGCTTAAATTGTATGTTTATGGGTATATATGTGCACGCATTTGTCTGTGTTTTCTATAATACACATGGATTGAATTAAGTTTCTTGAAATGTTCCATCTTGAAAACTTCTGTACGGCTATGTATTCTTTTTCTGCTCCATTTGTTGAACATTGCTTTCTTTATATTAATATATTCAGTGCAGCCATAAATATAGGCAATCTGGGCACACTCTCTTACTTTTACTTTTTTCTCCCCAGTAGTGAGATTGTTTTATGAAAGTCTTAAAAAAGCATCTGTGATCTTTGCTGCTATAAAAATAACCACTGATTCATTCAGTGCATTAGTGTTGCAGAAGAGGGGAAAAAAAGTGTAATTACATTATGCAAATTAAAGAAGCTTAGATAGAATGACTGACCTTGTTATGTGGGTTAACATCATTGGGTGGGTGAGCTATAACAAGATATCCTTTTGGAGTAAGTAGGTTAGCAATAAAACAGAAATCATAGTAGTGTCTCCAGTTGTGTGCACATTTTCACCTCCCACCTAGAAAGTCTCTCCTAAGGACCAATCATAAGTCCCATATCCTTTACGCTTTTTTGTCCACCTCTGGCCTTTGTGTTCTAACCTCCCCTTCATTATTCAGTTAATTTTCTCTATTTCCAGTGTTCTCATATCTGTTTATTCCCTTGGAAGGTTGTTTTTAATATAAAATCTATTTTCACATAATTTTTAAGTTGATTTCATCATGTTTGCAATTATGTGACACATGGAATCTGATCATGCTTCAGCAATCAATTAAATATTTATCTTTAACTAAATTACATAGAACATCAGCATCTAGGCAAATGCCCTTGGGGGGAAAACGAACCACCCCACAAAAAACAAAGCAAAACAAAACAAAACAAAAAACAGAGATTCATACTTGCAGGACAAAAAATATATTTAAAAAATCAAACTATATACATAAAAATACTTATCTAAAACAAACTTTGAAATGCAGTGATTTAAGGTAAGTAAGTGATAACTAACCTAAAATGACCCCCTGGACTTTACATAAGTAATACTAAAGTAAAAGTTTACATAAGTGTCTCTATACTATACCAAGCACAGAAATTATTAGAATTAGTTCACCCATGTTCATGCATTCTACTTTCCTAATCAAGGCATAACGTATTCCCTGAACTTTTCCATAAATGGAATAATGAGCACCAAAAGCACGTGTATAAAAATAACAGACGTGGCCTGCTTTCTTTTCTGGTTAATATCACCTGTGTGTATGTCACACACCGTGTACTTAAAGGAATCTAAAAGGAAAGTGGTTATTCAAAAAGAAAATGAAACTACTGTTACTAAAACATGAGCTTGCCATATTGCTTAGCACTAAACAAAAACAAAAGAAAGAACAAAATATTAGAAAGAGAGGCATGATGGACTAATGTTGGTCAGAGTCCTGGAAAATGAAATTATGTATAGTTGTTAAACTGATAAAATAAGGACTCCAGTGACAGGAAAATACTCATTATAGTCCTAGAATTAGGCTGAATTTTCAGCATAGACATAAGTTTTGTAGGTTTTTTTTTTTTTTTTTTTTTTTCAGGTGGAGTTTCACTCTTGTTGCCCAGACAGGACTGCGATGGTGCGATCTTGACTCACTACAACCTCCACCTCCTCGTGTTCAAGCTATTCTCCTGCTTCAGCCTCCAGAGTAGCTGGGATTACAGGCATACACTACCATGCCTGGCTAATTTTTTTTCTTTTTTTTTCTTTTTTTTTTTTTTTTAGTCGAGACGGGGTTTCTCCATGTTGGTCAGGCTGATCTCAAACTCCAGACCTCAGGTGATCTGCCTGCTTCAGCCTCTCAAAGTACTGGCATTAGAGGCGTGAGCCACCGTGCCCGGGCTTTTTTTTTTTTTTGAGATGGAGTCTTGCTCTGTCGCCCAGGCGGGGGTGTAGTGACATGATCTTGGTTCACTGCAACCTTCGCCTCCTGTGTTAAAGCGATTCTTCTGCCTCAGCCTCCAAAGTAGCTGGGACCACAGGCGTGTGCCACCACGCCCAGCTAATTTTTGTATTTTTAGTAGAGACAATGTTTCACCATATTGGCCAGGGTGGTCTCAAACTCCTGACCTCGTGTCCCGTCTGCCTCTGCCTCCCAAAGTTCTGGGATTACAGGCTTGAGCCACCGCAACCAACCCGTTTTGTAACATTTAAAAAAAATTGTGCGGCCGGGTGCGGTGGCTCACGCCTATAATCCCAGCACTTTGGGAGGCTGAGACAGGCGGATCACGAGGTCTGAGATCGAGACCATCCTGGCTAACACGGTGAATCCCCATCTTTACTAAAAATACAAAAAAAAAAAAAAAAATTAGCCAGGCTTGGTGGCGGACGCCTGTAGTTCCAGCTACTCCGGAGGCTGAGGCAGGAGAATGGCATGAACCTGGGAGGCAGAGCTTGCAGTGAGCCGAGATTGCGCCGCTGCATTCCATCCCGGACAACAGAGCAAGATTCCCTCTCAAAAAAAAAAAAAAAAAAAAAAAAGACTGTGCATCTTTTAAAACTGCTAGTAAGAATACAAGGATGTGTGTCTGTGTGTGTATGTCTGTGTGTGTGTGTGAGAGAGAGAGAGAGAGAGAAAGAGAGACAGAGAGAGATTTCCCCCCAATTAATAGAAATAGAGATGAAATCTCATTTTACTGAACTGCTGAATGTGATAATAGCCAAGGTCCTTGGAAAATAATGGTAATTCTAAAATTTAATATTATACAGTTTTTATAAAATGCTTTCTATTTGTGTTAGCTATGACAGTGACAGATCTTCAGAAAACTATATAGTTTAAAAAAAAATTTCTTTTTGGAAATGACCAGAAAGATACAACTGATGAGTATAAAACCTGGTATTAATTTTTTTCCATTTTATTTCTATTATTTTTTTATTATAAGTTGCTTTTAACCTACAGACATACTATGCTTTAAATATTGGAATGAGATTATTTCCTACTGAATATTGCTGGAAATAATAATAGCTTCAACTAAGAAGATAAATATATGTGGTTTAATCTAGTATTTCAGAATATTTGGAAAAATATCTTTGTCCTTAAATTTGCATCTATTTTGAAATATGCCACATGAGTGAATTAGAAATCAAGATTTGATCTCATATTTCTACCTTAACTACTTTGACCAGTGCCATAGTTCAAAAGAGAGTCTAAGAAGGGTTCTTCATGAGCTTGTCACCTCTCAGATGTCACCTTATACAGCTTTGCTATTATACCCAGAGCAATATTTCTCTTTCAATGGTAATTTGCATTTGGCACTTTATCAGGCATTGATTTTTACTTCTGTTCCCAATACAGCAGTAGGAGTTGGAATGTCTGAGTTGTGATTGATATTTCATTTGGGAATTCTTATATTCTTTTATTGCCAAGAAAAAAAATCCATTTTCCAGAGTACTAGAGTTGATTCTTCAAATTAAGTCTGAGATCTTTAATTCTCTAACTTCAGAGTGAAAGGTACAGTGGTAGTTAACTTGGCTTATGAAATAAGAAGGAGTCACCTAATCTCTTTGGTTAATAAAACATCATTTTTATGTATCCACAGAAAGCTTTAAAATGATATTTACATAAAAATTATAGGAAGTGACACAACAAAATAATAAAAATTAAATTCTGAAAAGTTATGTTTCCCTTTAAGAATTGTCTCAATTTGTAGAAGTCAAAAAAGGTGATTTTAGGTTATGCAAATTAGTCTGTTTAATCTACATAGAACTATGGATTATTAACACACACTAAGAAGGTTCCATAGAGATGTCTGTTGTCACTAACACACAATGTATCATACTGATGATGTAACTCCACAACTTCTGCAAACAGACATGTATGCTAAGTTCTAAGGCAAAATCAAGGGATCACTTATTTTATGAATCAGATTGCAAAGCAATATTTTTACTTCTATTATAGACATCTAATATATTCAAATTTAAGCATATAGTTATCCAATATATATTTAAAAATGTATGTTCAGTAAAGCCTCAAACTGAATTTACAAGGAAGATTTGAAAGTAAAAGTAGGTATTAAGAAGGACTGTTACTATACATTTCATGGCTGTTGAAGTCTTCATTAAAACTCAATCAACTAGACAGAAATAGAAACAGATGTTTTGTGAATAGATGTGGTGGAATGGGGTTTAGTCCAGCCAAACCTGTGGCTGGAGTTGCCCCGAAAGCAGCTGCAGAGGAATTTCCACAAAAGTGCCCCAAATTAGCCAAGATAGTGCTAGTTGAGGTTCCAAAGAAAGAAGCACTAAACATCAGAGTGGTCAGTCCAAAGCATTTATTAGAGGAAGTCGCATAAAGAGTGGGCTGCAGGAATTCTCACCAGAGGCAGTAAGAGAAAAGGGATGTTCTTCCTAAGTATGTCCACAGAAATGAAGTCAGAGTATGGAATTTACTTGAGAGTTTAAGGAATCTGGCTCAGGACTGAGGCCTTTTTTGGCAACAGCCTAGATACTTTTATCAGTGCCTGGGGATGTTCAAGGCACCAGATTGGGTTCAAGCCTGCTGTGTAAATCCTGCATAGCCAACGGTACTGGAAGACTCTACAAATGGTGTACTTTTAAAATCACAATGCTGTTCTACTCTCACCTGCTTGGTAGAAAAATGAAAAAAAAGAAAAAAGAAAAAACAACAAACAAAAAAAAACACAAATAAACTTAGAAAAACCTGAATAAAATGACATACAGTTCTGACTCCCATTAACGTCCCTAATGATGCTCATTACGACCCCAACTGCATTTTGATGCTGAAATATAATGCTTCTATTCATCATCGGAATAGAATATGGATGCTGACAATTGACAACACTTAATAATAATAGAAGAGTTCACAAAATTCAAAACTCCCTGTGTATATTGTCAGCTTGAAAGAAAATGTGTGATGGATGCTGATCAGCTCCAAGAAAAGCGAAATGACATGTTCTGGAAGAGGAAATAAAGACAAAGTGATCTAACAAGGTTCAGCAGCATCATTCACTTCAGCAAATAAGCATAAGACAAAGACTTTCTGACATGATTCAAAAAGAATAAAAGGAGTGTCTTATTAAATTATTTTTCATTTTAAGGAGGTTATTAAAAACAGCTTTTAATAGTCCTAAAATCTCATTCATCTTCTAGTCTCTTTTAAAACTTGTTAGCTTTGTTTATATTTCTGTATCTGTGTGTATATATCTGTGGTTGTTTTCTTTTTTGAAAAAAGATTACTTGGTTTTTACAGAATTTGGGGTATAAAGGTGGGAGTCAGACATGTAGGCCAGTGTTAGTCTCAGGCCCAGAGAAATCAAAAGGTTAGTAAAGGTCAGCTATTCCATAGGGATAATTTGTTTGTATTCTCTGTTCTAACAGTTGAAGTATTGTCTTGAGATTCTGTTACTAGGATGAAAGCTATCATGTTCTTATTATGTCTATTAAAAAGTTAATTTTTTAAGGTTTTAAAAATTTTTATAATTGAAAAAAGTTTATTATAGAAAATTGTGTAAATATAAAAACTAAAAAGAACAAAATAAGCATAATCGATGATCTCATATGGAGAGTCTCCTTGCTGAGAATTGAGGTACTTCTCAGTGTCTTCTGATTTATATTGGGCCCATCTCTCTATTTCATTCTTTCCTCAACCTTACATCATTAGCATATTTTTCCCATTAATATTTTCAAAAAGTCCCACACATTATTTGATAAGATCCTACTGAAAAAAAAATTATTCCTCAAAGTGTAAAATAGTCTATCCAAAAATTTGTCTTTGTTGGGGCAACATGACCAATATTTTCCAGAGCCTAGCTAAAAACTGGCTGAGACTGTGAGTGTGATGTAACTTCGGAAATAACTTTGGAAGCCCTTCTCTGTACTGCATGAGCACTGGGGTTGACCATCACCATAGATTATATTACTACTCTTTCACCTCACAGTGTGACAGTGGGACACAGCAGTAGAATTGACTTGACTCAATTTCCAACTCTTTCTAATTTCAATTTTCATTCATTCATTCAGCAGATAATTGTTAAGAACCTACTATTTGAAGAAAAAATAAAGCCTCCTAAATTAACATGTCTGCCTTTCTGTAATATACATTCTGGATGGTTTGAATTGAGTCTCTGAATTGGAAGATGAAATTGGTTCCTCTGTTTGTCCTCCACTGTCCTTTGACATTTTGTTATAAGCTTTAACCTATATGTCTCCTTATAAATAACATTTCTTGACTGCCAGCTTTACTGATCAAGGATTGGATTATATTTTAAACATATCAAGGCATTGTTTCCAAAACAATGGTCAAAGCAACTTGCCAAAAAAAATACCAAGAGGGATATACCCTGATTGATTCTCACATTCCTCTCAGATACATTTTTAAATGTGATACACCGTCCTATAAATGTACTGAACGAAGTGTGACAGAAACCAGGCAGGGACATTCCTGAAGGCAGGTTTCCGCAGCTGTCTCTAGCCACATACCTGATATGCAACAATCTGCATTCATTCTGATTGTATCAGGTGAAAGCTATGGAAGATTAAAGTGGCCCAAGTGAAGTTGTACTTTGGCTAGTATTAATTCATTCAGAACATTCCTAATTGTGCTAAAAAGCATTCAGATCACTGTTCTAAATTTATCAATAAACCTATGTAAAACACTTTTTGACAACAGGTCTAAAAGCATATCATCAGAATAATACAGACATTCTAGACCACTTTATGCTGACAGGCAAATGTATGTTTCCAAATCGAAAAGCTTATATCAAAAACACAGGTATATGTGATACATTATAAAATTAATATATTATATGTAATATTTCCCATTCTAAATTTATTCATGTACATTTATTAAAGTGTGATTCTTAGGGAAAAATGTTCTTGTCATTTCTTAAATTATTTTTATTTAAATGGCTTTTATTTTGTGAAATCATAAGAACACTAGAATTAATTTTGTGTCTAATGTTGCTTGTGTAATTTTTATTTTTTTGAGACAGGGTCTTGCTCTGCTGTCCAGGCTACAGTGCAGTAACATTATCAGAGCTCACTGTAGCCTCAAACTCCTGGGCCCAGGGGATTATCCTGCCTCAGTTTCCCAAGTAGCTAGGACTACAGGCTCACAGCACCATGCCTAGCTAATTTTAAAAGATTATAGAGAAGAGGTCTCCCGTTGTTTCCCAGACTGGTATCAAATTCCTGGCCTCAAGAAATCCTCCCTCCTCAGCCTCCCAGGGTGCTGGGTTACAGATGTCAGCCACCTCACCTGGCTACTTCTGTCATCTTAATATAATCACTTGATACATACAGCAAGGAGTGTTCTCTATGAGTTTCCTACTTTATTTGATCTGATATTTTTATTTTAATTATTTCAAGCATTGGAATTTTGATGTTTTAAATTATGTAGCAAATTGATGGATTTTTTTAAAAAAAGATTATTTAGAAAATACCAGATTATTTTAGAAGTGAAATTATATGCAATTTATCTTCGAAGGAGAGGGATCTACTAAAATATGTTCAGGTTGCCAGTTACATCTTACAGAAAAAAAAAAAGGAAGAAAGAAAAAGAAATGCAAATGCAATGGAATAAATGGAAAGAAAAGAGAAGTCTCAAAAGAAAAGACCAGAGAAAGGCAAGAAGACTGAAGTAATACACTTTAATATCCTGTCTTTTCAACACATTTTTTTTTTGTTCAATGTCTCTGAACCCTTCATTCTTCTAGCCACAGTGTACTGTTGTTGCCAAACTTTCTCCATAATTCAGCTAAAATCAGGCTCTCGTTACAAGACAGGGAAAGATTAGGCTCACAAATAGATGGAAGGGTGAGGAAAATTGAATTTATTTGATGAAAAGGAAAAAGAAAGGAAAACCCTCAGCAAAGGGAAAGGAGGTCTTGCCAATGACTTCATAGATTGAATACCAAGTCCCCACACAGGAAGAGCAGAGGCCAGGCTCCTCCCCGCTGCAAATGGTGTGAATTTCCTGAGGCTCCACCCCCTCCTCCTAGTGAGCAGGTGGACATTATTCATGAATAATCAGTTGAGAAAGGTTGAGCTTTATGTGGGACCAGCAGTCCATTCTTTTAACCTTCAGGCTGTTTTAGGCTTGAAAGCGGGGTTTCCCAGGGGCCCTTGGCTGCCTCCTGTCTCTATCACTGTTTTTATAAACTTTTATAAATTTTATAAACTTTAAAAAGTTGGAGTATATGTGTACATATCATATGTGCATGTACATAAAATACATATGTACATATCATTGTACATGTACATAAAATACACATGTACATATACACATCTATGTAAACATATGTGACATATTATACATTCTGTATTATAAATTTATAAAATATACACACAGAATACACAAACACACACGCACTAACGCAAAGTCACAAATCCTAAGTGCACATCTTGCTTAATTATCACAAAGGAAACACACTATATAAAAAATAACAAAATCAAGAACTACTGTAGAAATCTGTGTCCTATCTCAATCACTATCCTTCTCCCCTCCAAGAGGAAACCACTATTCATACTTCTAACACCATATGTTGTTTTTGCTTTTGTTTAACTCTATGTAGATGAAACCATGTGGCATGCTTTGTTTTGCATTTGAATCTTTCCATTCAAAGTTATGCTTGTGGGAGTCTACAATGTTGTTTCATATGTTCATTTTCATTGCTGTATACCACTCTGTTGTATGTATACACAACTATTTATTCTACTTTTGATATGCATATGTGTTCTTTTCAGTTTGAGACTATTGTGAATAATTGTGCTTTGAGCATTCACGTACATTTCTTTTGGTGCACAGATATCTGCTTTTCTGGTAGATATGTAAGTATGGAATTTCTGTGTCATAGGGTATAAATATGTTCCGCTATAAAACTCATTGTGAAAAATTTCTTCCAACTGATTGTAATAATAGTAATAATTGTAATCACTTCTAACAATAGTGATATTTCCTGAATCTGTACAAACTGTCTAAAATATTATTGGTCTTTTTTACAGTGTTATGAATCCTTGAATAAACAGTAGCATTTCACCAGGGGTTTCTTTTTTCTTTGGCATTTTCCTGGTAATGTAAGAAGTTGGGTTTTGTTTTCTTCCAATTTTTGAACTTATTGGTGATTTTGAAAAGTAAATATTTACTCTCCTTCTTATTTGGATTGTCTATCTACTCCTTATTTATTTGCAAATATTTTCTATATAATCCAGTTCTGAGTTGTCAATGTTCTGTTTTGCAGCTATTCTTTCTTACTCAGTGGCTTACATTGTCACTTCCCTAAAGGCAGCACTTTGGTTAAATGGATGCTTCATCTACTCTCTGTTTACTCTCAGATTTAAGCTGTCCTTGAGAGTCTGGACCACAGGGATGGTCTGTCTCTCTGCTCCTTTCCTTTCTTAATAGTAGAATATACACAACACTTTACAATTTTTTTTTAATCAAAAGTGGAACCCTCTTTTTCAAAAGAAATCTCATATGGAACCCAAAAGATAAAAGTAGAGCAGATCTTATTGTAGCAGGGAGATAGTTCCAGAACATTTTTGGCCATGCCACCCTCCTGCTCCGCCATCACAGGGACCTATGTGGCACCTCCAGGAATCCTATGATTCTGCAGAGCAAAGCTTGAAAGTCTTGTATTCGTTCTCAGTTCTTCTTTTACTGAGTTCTCAAAAGTATTTGACTCCTTTGGTCACTCACTATTTGGCTTCTGGGACATCACTTTTGAAGAGTTCTATTGCAGGTCAGAATCCTATACATAAACTTGCACACCCAGCCATAGGGCAATTACAAAGGTTTTACATGGCAGATCTCACAGGGTAAAGCTGCCCACCTAACACCAGTTGTGCTGCAGGCCAGTGCAATGCAGTCTCTGGAGGGAGTCACAGACAAGGACTCAGGCTCACCTGCACTGGCCATGTTCCTGTATATAGCTGCATTCCAAGCTCAGGTGCTTCCATCCAGAGGCCCTCTATATGTGAAGTCCTTAGCCAAGTCCTTTCTTGGTTACCTCTACAGAGACTTCCTCATCAAGGGACTTTGAAGGCACTATTCTCTACTCTCAGCACTTTTTCATTCCTATTTGTCTCCCTTCTTTCTTCCTCCTGGCCTTTTCCCTCTGGCCTCTCGGTCTATAAAACATCATAAATCTTTAGAGCAAGGCTTCTATGGCAATGGGACATACATTCTATGTTAATACATCTAGTACTATTCCACAGGGAAAAATAGAAAATGCTGGGAAAACTGGCAGCTTTTCCTGCTTTGGGGTTGATTATACTACCTACGGAAGTGAATAAAGCCTGACTGTTCTTTTCAGTTTGGCTTCTTGTCTTAATTGACCACCTGACCACCTAAGAACTCAGGCCTCTTTTTCTCTGACAGATTTCTGTTGCTCCTCTTACCTCACCGATCTCCCCTTCTGTCTCCCATTGTTATATCCTCCTCATCTCCCTGTATCCTAAAAATCAGAATATTCTGGGGTTTACTCCTTAGAGCCCTCCTCTCCAGTTATACTCAAGATTCACAGTTTTAAAATCATATGGCCTCCAACTAAATTTATAGAGATTTGTATCTCCAGTTTCAATTTTTCCTCAAACTCCAGGTATCTCCATGGGAATGGCTCAAAAGCACCTCTACTACTGGGACCTAAGTTGGTAAAGGAAAAGTTTTTCTTCCATTGATACTTTCTAGTCAAGTTTGTAATTAAGTAAATAACGAAGTTACTCCATGATATACATTCCCTCATTATCCATTTGTTCTCTTAATATCATTGCTATGGTCTGAATGTGGCCTCCAAAATTCATGTGTTGAAATTAATTACCAATGTGAAAGTATTAAAAGGTGGTCCCTTTAGAACATGATTAAGTATAAGGGTGAGCTCTAGTGGATGGGATTAGGGCCTTTTTATAAAAGGGCATGAGGGAGTGGGTTTGTTTTCTGTTCTTCCTTCATGTGAGGTCAAAGTACCAACTTGGAAGTAAAGACCAAGTTCTCACCAGATACAAAACCTGCTGGCACCTTGATATGGGGCTTCCCAGGCTCCAGAACTGTGAAAAAGTAAATTTCTGGTCTTTATAAATTACTTCACTTCAGGTATTTTGTTATAGGAGCACAGATTGAGATGATCATTATTATGATCATTATATTCATTATGTCCACAAATCTTTATTACATATGCTTGATAAACAATAAAAAATAGAACCAGCATCTGACCTTGAATGGCTTACAGACTGGTGAAGAAATATATTTTAAAAGTAATTTCAGTTATTTGGAGAGAGGTGTAATAATGTATATAGTGATTTTAGCAATTTTTTGTCTATCATCTTGCTTTAAAAGATGAGGAAAGGAACTAAAGTCAGCAGGTTTATATAAACTAAATGTTGTAGTAACAAAGAAAAAGTAAGTTTCAGCAACTGCTGATTGAAAGAATATTTTATTGCTAATAGTAACTAAAATTTGTTTTACTAAGCAATTTTTGTAAATGTTTTGTAAATTTTTATTATTTATTTTCTAGGAGATTTTAGATTATTCTTTAAATTTTTTAGTTCTTTTTTAATAGTATTTATTTTTAAAGCAATATTGAACAAAAGTTACAATTTCCCATAGACTTCCTATGTAGGCTCATGTACACAGCTCCCTCATTATTGAGATCCTCCACCAGAGTGCTATATGCGTTGCAATTGATGAACTATATCCACACATCATTATTACCCAAAGTCCACAGTTTACATTAGGATTTACTATTGGTGTTTTACATTCTGGGGTCTAGACAAATAATGACACTTAGCTACCATTATAATATCATATAGAGTAGTTTTTTCAGTATACATTTATAATTGTTCTATTTTATTATTAGTTATTGTTAATGTCTTACTGTGCCTATTTATAAATCAAACTTTATCACAGGTTTGTATGTATAGGAAAAAACATAACTACAGTTACCGTTTGAACAATACACAAATGCACTTATACATTTTTTTTTCTCCAATCAAACTTGGATTGAAAATACAGTATCCCTCAGATGCAAAATCCCTCATATCAGGAAGGTTGACTTTTCTATATATGTGGGTTCCATAGGGCTGACCGCAGACTGTATTATGCCAGGATTTTGGTGTACATGGGGATTCTGGAACCACGCCCCTGTGTATAACCTGGGATAATTGCAGAGAGTTTCCGCTGAATGGTTGTAGGCATCCACTATGGATCTTGGAACATACCCTTCATAGATAAGGGGGTAGACTATTGTATTCTTAGACTCATGACAATATTGAAATCAACTGAGCCCTCTGCAGCAAGAAAAGAGAAGGGTGAGAAGTTTCCACACTGTTTTGTTTTCCCAGAACTTGATAACCACAAAGGATTACTTTGTTTTCAGGTATTCAGTGACAAGGCCCAACTCCACCTTTTCTTAATGACTCAGATAAGACATATTCATCTCCACTGTTCTACATGACTGCCATAAGTCTCCTGAATGACTCTCTTGATTGTTTGCTTCTATAAAATCCAGTTATTTGAGATGTTCCTCATTATTTAATGTTTTTTCTGTTACAATTGCCTGAATAAATAATCTCCTTAATTGTTTGGTGTCTTGTGATTTTATACTCAGTTTATAGAATAATTCAAACATGTCATATTCTAATACTTTAATAGTTTCATTTATTTTTAAACATTTAGATTCCTGATCCATTTGAAATACATTCCTTCACATAGTTGACATAAGGATTTGCTTTTATATTTTTTCAAATGGCTAACCAAAGTCTCAGCACCATTCATTAAAAAGGGTGTCTTTGGGACCAGGTGCAGTGGCTTATGCCTGTAATTGCAGCAACTCAGAAAGCTGCAATAGGATGACTTGAGGCAAGGAGTTGGAGACCAGCCGAGGCAACATAGCGAGACCCCATCTCTAAAATAATTTTAAAAATTAACCAAGTCTGGTGGCATACCTGTAGTCCTAGCTACTTGGGAGGCTGAGAAAAAAGGATTGCCTGAGCCCAGGAATTTGGGATTAGAGTGAGCTATGATTATACCATTGCACTCCAGCCTAGGCAACAGAACAATATCCTGTCTCAAAAAAAATAAAAAGGTGGGAGGGGTTGCTGCCTATGAAATGATGCTATAGTGAATAGTGATTAGATATGTCACCTTTATCATATGGCGTATTTACTTGTATATTCGGATCTGTTTCTGGATTTTCTATTGCATTGCCATAAACTTAGTCTAGTATACAGGCTTCTAATATCTGGTAAGTCTGACCCCTAAATTTTTCTGGTAATTTTTATATGCTTATTTTCTCATTTTTCCATATTAGTTTTGGTATTAACCTCTGCAGTGATATAAGAAAAAAAATGTGTGTTGGTATTTTGGGGTATTATTTTAACTTTCTATGTTAGGGAAGACTGAGGTCATTATGCATGTGAGTTGTCCTAATCAAGAGTATGAATCCTTTTCATTGATTCAAAATTACTTTTGTGTCTTTCAGGGTTTTTAAAAAGTGTTTCCTCATTTATCCTTTCTACATTTAGTATTAAGTATATTCTCCAGTACTTAACCTTTATTGCCACTGTAACTGACTTCTTTATATTCTAATGGGCAGTTGTTTTTGTATACGAAGACAATTTGATTTCAGTATGTTTGTTCTATAAATCCCTGCCATAGCCCAGAGATTTAAAGTGCTTTCCTTTCTTCTTTCAACTTTATAAATTATTGAAATTTTTCTTTGTTTAAAAGTAATTTTTAATTTATTCTTTAGGAACTTTCATCTCTATTATCATCTCATCTGCAAACTGAAATAGATCTATTTCCAGTATAATAGTACAATATGAAATAGTAGAAAAGGTAGTGGGCATTTTGCCCTATTCTTGAATTTAATGTAAATTCCTCTGATATTTTCCTCTAAGTAAGATGCTGCCTTGAAAACTAACTTAGATAGATAGATAGATAATAGATAATTATAAATAAATATAGATAAATACATTGTCAAGAAGAAATAAATTTTTGAGTGTTTTTTTTAAATTAGAATTGGATATTAAATTTTGCTGAAGGCTTTTCCATCATATATAGAAATAGTAACATGATTACATCTAATAATCTAGTGAATTATACTGATGATTTTCCTAATATTGAACCAGCCTTGAATTCATGGAATAAATGCTGGTTGGTTTTCATGTATTACTTTCTTAATGTAGCATTGGATTCAGTTTGCAAATATTCCATTTAACACTTTTACATCAAAGTAATAATGATCTGGCTTTATTTTTTGGGTACTGTTTTTATGAGCTTTAGGCTTCAATAATATATTTGCTTCATAAGAGTTATTAATAGATTTTCTTCATTTTCAATGCTCTGGAACAATTTATGGAGCATTGAGACTGTTTGGTGTTTGTGATACAGACAGGAGGCAGGGAAATACTGGGTAGAGGGGGATGATTCCCTGGAAAAGGCCCCATTCACAAGCCTGGGCACACAGCCCTAAATGAGAACTCCACATCCTTATTTTTCCCACCCAATGTTGCTTTTTCCAAAACCACCCAGGCCTGCCACACCCCCATCCTGTACCTATAAAAACCCCAAACTCCCCTGGCAGAGGAGCAGAGTGGTGTGGCAGAGAAGAAGAGAAGAGAGTAAGTGTCTGTATGTTGAAGAGGCAGCTGGACATTCGGAGAGGAGTTCAGGAAGGTTATCTTCCCACTCCATCCCCTTTCAAGCTCCCCATCCCACTGAGAGCCACCACCATCTCTCAATAAAACCTCTTCATTCACCATCCTTCAAGTTCCCATGACCTGATACTTCCTGGATACCAGACAAGAACCCAGGTACCAAGAGGACAGGGTATATATCACCCTTACTCTCCACTGAGCTGGTTAACACTTAGTCATCTATGGACTGCCACTGCTAAAAGGGCATTGTTTGAAACACACACCCTCTGGGGCGCTAGAGGTCACAGTCAACCACTAGACACTGCCGTGGGCCAGTACAAGGATGGTTCATAAATGAGTCTAAGGGCACTCACCCCAGCTCCTGCATCCACTCACCCGTATCCTCCCCCTCCCACAAGGGGTTTGAACTCAGTGGTGAGCAAAACAAGCCATCCCTCCCACCATCGCAAGTCCCACAAGAGGGTCAAGGAACACTCCCGCCTCATTTGGAAGTTTAAAACAATTCCCCAGTGAAAATATTTTGCCCTGGTCCTTTTCTGAGGTAATTTCCTCATAGCTCTCTTATTTTTTTCTACGGAAATTTGACTGTATAAGAATTCTGTGAGGTTAATTTTGATAAACTTTATTTTTCTAGCGAATTACTCATTTTTATAGGTTTTTGAATCTATTCGAATAGAGAAAAGTAGCCTCAATAATTTTTTTTGTGTTTTCTGTTAAAATGGCCATTTTCTCTTTGCCATGTCCTCTCTCTCATTCTCCCTCTTTTCTTGATAAAATTAACTAGTGGTTTGGTTAAAAAGCAGGATTTTTATGTATTTTTTTTTTTGCTTTTTCTATTCTCTAACATTAATTTTTCATTCATTATTATTTCCTTTGTGCTTTCTTTTAATTTATCGTTTTGCTTTATTTCTGGTTTTTGAGCTGAAAATTTGACTCATTCTTTTTCATTCTTTCATTTTTAGTGACAAAAGTACTTAGAGCAATACATTATCCTCTCCTTTGATCAGTTTTAAATCTCATAAATTGTATTTTTTTTATTCTGGTATGTGCTTTTTCCTTTTCATCCAAGAGTTGTTTAACATAATCCATTTCTATACTCGACATGGTTTGTTCTAATTGTTATTCCTTTATTGTTTATCTGTATTTTATAGTTTATAGTCTTCGTAGTGATACATTAAAGTCATCAAAGACCAGGACCCTTTATTTCTTTTCTTTTCTTTCTTTTTTTTTTTTTTTTTTTTCTTTTTGAGACCAAGTCTCACTGCGTTGCCCAAGCTGGAGTGCAGTGGCACTTCATTTCTAATCATTTATGAGACCACCATCAGGGTCAGAGGAAATTCAAATAGCTTTTTCTCATAAAGTAATTTTGATTTATTACAATGATTAAATTCATGGCTTGCTTTGGAAGGGAGTCTTTTTTATATCAGCTAGTCATTTGGGTCTAATTTCTTTTTTCTGTTTCTATTGTTCTTCTATTTGAAAGATGTATGAATACCTGCTATTTTGAAAGCCTCAGAAGCAGTTCCCAGCCTATATTTGTATTTGTATATTTATGTATTTACATTTTACAATATAATGTGTATTTATGTATTTGTAATATATAGTTTTTAAAAATTTCTTGCTGCCATAGCCCAGGGATTTAAACTCTTGCCTTTCAACTTGCAATCAGCCATGATGCATGTCATGTATGAGAAATCCATCTCTAAAGAAAAGCTTTTTTTTCTCTCCAGAGAGAAGTTCACTAGTAGTTTTAATTTCAATGATTTTACTGGTAATTATTTTGGGTAACATAAATTATAAAATAACAAACCTTAATGTGTTATGAAGCTTGATGAAATGTTACAAATATTGTTTCTCTATTTTTTCATATCTATAGTCCTTAATTTTTTCCATATTTTTATTGAAAGGTATCCTCAACAAAGTTAGCCATTCACTTACAGCTGCCCCACCCCATGCAGCAATAGAGGATTTGTTATTATAAAACATATAGACCCTAACTCCTAAAGTATAAAACAAGTTATGATACTAAAACTCTATGTCTATCTAGGTCTATAAAGACACTTTAGCTGTAGCTATCTACTCTATATCATTTTTTGTGTAGTAAATTCACTTAAAATTCAAAGTAATATAGCAGAGCAATTGAAAGTATAGAACACTTCTGATGAAGTTATGGTTTAAAATTAGTTTAATAATATTAACTTTTTTTCAGCTATAGAAACATTTCATATAGTTTTCTTAACATAAGGATTAAATAAGTCTAATTTATGCTTGTAATAACAGATTTTTCCATCATTTGCCAAGTTACTGAAAAATACGTTTAAATCACTAAAGAAATTCATACCAGACATTTAACAAATAAATTGTAATTAACAAAATAATATTAAAGGTAGCATTTTTGTTTTAAAATAATGTTACCTGTACATTAAACTGGCTGATTCTGAAATAGCATTCAAGAAGGTAAATGATTCTGTTAATTTCATTAGAAAAATGTGAAATATAAATTGCTTAAGAGAAAAATAATACACTGTAATTTTTCTTCTGTATGTTCTTTTATTTCCCGAACACAAAACTTGCTAACCTGTTTTTTAAAATTGCTAGGTAAAACAATTTAGAAAATTTTATATGAAAAATGAAGTTAGTGTTTGCATTAGAATCATCAACATTATTTAAGAAAAGTCCATTAAAATTCACAATCTCTTATAGTTTATTATTTCAAGGTAGTACTTCTTTTACAGAACAGATTGTTCTTATAATTTTTGCATATTCTTGGTAAGTTTTTTTCAATAAACATCCTTTACTTCTTTATCTCCTTTGCCTAATTACTTTCTGATTTTTAAGAGATCTGTAATATAGAGCTTGAAAATATACTCCAGATGTCTTCCATCTGATGGTATTGTTCTGATGTACAAAAGACAAAAATTCTCTGTTATCTTTCAAAAATATTTGCCATAGAGCAGTATTATAAAATGAAATATTCACTCTAGTGTGATACAGTAGCTATATATGGAAAAGAATGTTAAAATACTCACAAATAACATTTAAACAAATGCATGTTTATATTTGTATGTATGTATGTATTTATTTATTTCTATGGTCATGTTAAACTTTTTTTGCACAAATAACATGAAAATAAATTAGTGATATTCAGAAAATAGATGGAATATTAAATAGACAAACTCCAATCCACATATTCTTTATACTTACTAGTAGTTATCACATATTGTATCCTTGGCCTAATATCTTTAATATTCAAATCTGCAACTTCTAAGTCAGGCGGTAGTTTTACATCATCTTGGTAAATTTTCACTTTTCATAAGCTACCCCTTCAATGTTAATTTTATCTTAGTTGCTTTATCATGCTATATGATATGTTCAGTAAATCCTTATCACTTCTCCTTCAGCTACCTTGGCTTCCTTGCACTTTAGTACCTATACCCATTCCTATCTCAAGGTTTTCCATTTGCTCTTTAGGGGAACTTTTTCCCCTCAGGTACATCCTTGGCTAGCTCTCAAACTTCATGCAGGACTTTGCTCAAAAGTTGCACCCTGCACAGAGAACTTCCAGATCACTCTGGCCAAAACAGCACTCCTAGTCACTCCCTACTCTTTTATTCTGCTTACTTTACCTCAATATCATTGATCCCCAATTGACATTATTTCTCAATGTTTATTATTAGACCTATGAGAATGTAAGCTTCATTGCTTCATGAGGCCAGAGATTTTGTTAGTTTTGTTTATGACTCTATCACCAGGTCTTAAAGCTTTACTTGGCACACTATCAGTGTTCAATGCATTTTAAATACATAGGTGTGGTACTCATTTTTTATTTATTTTATTGCCATTCTGTGTTGCAAAGAAAATAAAATAGTTTGAAGAAATGTTGGTTTTTTTCAAAGTAAGAAGATGAAAGTGATGGGACTGAAGGATAAACACACAGTAGATAAATCACAAGGATGATTGTGAAGGCACAATACAGGTTTTACATGGAAGTATGAAAATACTTTTACTTAGTAGAACTTTTGCTTTGATAAATTACTAATTGTGCCTTAAGATCAACATAGGCTTAAATTTTAAACTTTCAATTAAAGATAAGGAAACAAAAGGGTCAAACTACAGTGGGCAAAATATTCATAAAAATATTAGAAGCCTACAAGTTTTTTGTACATATTGTATACCTCATGTAATTTTCAGATAATAAACTTTATTCTGGGTATTGCATATTTACAATGGCTTAAGTCAGGAAATTAAGGGAATAAAGACAATGTCTACTATCTTCTAAAATAATATTTTTATCTACTCTATAAAGAATACTTGCATGTTTACCATGAAATATTAGTGTGCCTTTTGGTAAACATTTCAAACATTCTGCCTAGCCTCAGGAAAACAGAGTTTGTTAGAAACTAAAGAAATAAATGTCCAGTCAATAGAAAAGATCATGAAAATATGTTATTGTCAAATTTGTGCTTACATTTTTAATAACATTTTAAATCACGTTTGGTATCCAGTAACTTTTAGTGAAGCTCTATATTCTTATGCAGATTATGTAAAAATGCTACTTGCATAACATTCTGGGAAGAAGACTTAAAAAGTGTTATCTTCTAAAGATCATTTAAATATAAGCCTATGGAGCAATTATCCATGGATGCTTAAAACATCAGATGGTGGGAAAATCACCTCATCTTGTTCAATGGGAACAATCTGGAGGCAAGTAGTGTGTGTTGTAATTGTTTTATTACTTTTGGTTGAGGAGAAAATGCTCATCAGAATTTGATTACCTGCCCTAGCCTATACAGGCAGTTATCAAGGAAAAAATATACACCTTGGCAAATTTTGCCTATTAGTTAAAGAAGTACTTAAGTTCAGTTTGTGTGTGATGTTTGAAGACAATTTAAAATTAGAATCTTAGAGACTCGACATACTTTTTAAGATTCAAAGATTATATGAAAGAAAGAGACTCAAAAGAAATTCATGTTACATCCACTAAACAGCTGAACATCAGACTTGAGAAAGAAAAAAAGAATTTTTATTCTCAAGCTGCTATGTCTTTGAAATAACTTACAAACACCAAATGGAAATCATTTTTGCCATATTTCACCCTTTGCAGACCAATCGACTACATCAGAATAGAGAAAGAAAAAGAGAGAGAGAGAGAGACAGAGAAACAAAAACCTGATGTTATATTCATAATTTACTTTGGATTCTAGTTCTGGAACCAGTACCCCTAAATGAATCTAGAATGACTGTGCCTGCTCAGGATGCTCAGATTGAGATGCTAGAATGCATGCTCAGGATTGGAATAGGTCACAACAACATTTTGTTCATTCATCAAATGCTTGAGTGCCTGTCAAGTGTCTGGCATCCTTCTCAGACCTGTGGATACAGCAGACGACAAAACAAATCATGACTCGATTCTAACAGAACTTACATTCTAAAAGTTTTTTGTGCTCCACTTTACTCAAACCACCAATCAGTGAATACTTCTGTTTTATTTGTATGTCAGCTTCTGCATTCTCATGATTTCTCTTATTTTCAGTTGATGCTGTTTTTACTTTCTGTGCCATTGTTCCTAATTGAGAAACTTGTTTGGACTTACTCCTGTGGTTTTGTCATTAGAAATCTTGATAACAGGCAGTAGCTAGACCTACTTCTTGTTTATCCTGTTAGGAAAAGGTTCAGAAATGCACTTAATTATATTAAATGATGTTATTCATTTCTGATTCCTCTTTAAGACCTGAAAAAAATATAGGTATTCATTAAACTCTGAGGCTGTTAATACTTACAGCAGTCTTACATATTTCATACTATTTATAAGTGTAATTGAAGAAAAGCAATTGGTTAGAACAGGAGGCTAAGGGATTTGACTTTGACTTGAACTGTATTTGTCTACTATCAAGTCAATATGCATGGACATAGTGCTAGCACTCTTTTATATGAATATAGTGTAATATTTATTACAGAAATTTATAGACAGGCATAAAATTAGTATGATTGGCAGATTTATAAAAATATGATTTTCCTCTGTAAATGGGGATAAGAGTTATTTGCTAGACATCACACTCTATAATATATACCTGGGAGTAATCTGTTTCTTTTTGTTTGTTTGTTTATTTTTTATTTTTATTTTTTTAATTTACCTATGATCTGTGATGGGGAAGACAGCATCAATATTGGTGGTAAAGAGGGAGAAATTAAGATTTTGGTTAAATTTTCAAGTTGTTATGTTTGAGTTACTGATTTAGAATTCCAAATGGAATTGTCAAGCATTTAGTTATATATCCAAATCTAATAAGAGATGACCAGGTTTTAGATAACCTAAAGTTAATGGGGTCTTATGAACATATAGAAGGTATGTAAGCTTATGAAAGAGGATCACAAAGGAGAAAATGCAGATAGAAATGCTAGTCAGACTACCCAATGATTTAGATGATGGGAAACTAAAGAGAAACTAGCAAATGGAGAATGATAATAAAAAATGGTTACTGTGGTAGGAGTATCATCTACTAGGAGGTTGTGATATCCTTAAAGCCAAGTGAAGATTTTGTTTCAAGAAGGAATAGTAAGTCAAATACTAATAGAGGTAAGATGAGAACTGAGAACTGACTGTTGGAGTTCAGTATGTGGAGATTTTTGATAACCTTGCCAAGAATATTGACTTATGTCTAGGAATAAAAGCCTGATTCAAGTGGAGTTTAGAAAGAAGAAAGGGAATGTTGAGCCAGCAAGTATAGACAACTCTTTCTAGAAGGTTTCAGTAGAGATTGTTTGTGAGAAACAGGAATCCATTTATTCACAATCCGATTTTACTCTGCAAATGGGAGTTAATAAGAGTAGTTTCCTGGAAATAATATTCTATAATATTTTAAAATATACCTGGAGATAATACTCTCCAATGTTTTTGCTGTGGAATTCACTCATCTTTTATTATAGATTAAAATTATCTTTTTCTAAAACAAATATGACTCTTTTATATAAGTTTCATGTTGAGTGCATCATTCAAAGCCAGATAGACTATTGTGTCCAAAAATCACTAAGTTTTATAACTGCAGGCTAAGCGTGTACATCTTGGAAAAAATATACTTAACCTTTATATGCTTCATTTTCCTCGTTTACAAAAAAACTGCTGACAAAATTACTTGCACAAAACTAGTTTGTAACTATCAGTTATTTGGCCTCCATACAATCTTGCTAGAATTCCAGGTGATACAAAAACATATTTTTTCTTCTGCTACTTTTTATTTCCTGTGAATTCTGTAATGCTTATTTTGAAAGAAGAGTTTTCTATTAAAAACTTTTAAAAATCAATTACAAAACTGGGATTTCAATTTCTAAGTCAACTCTGCAATTGTAAAGGAGTGGGGTTTGGAAATAAGCTTGACATTCAAACCTCATAGTATTAGTTCCATTGCTGCTTACTACAGGGATGTAATCCTCACAAAAATACTATTTGATCTCAGGGAGGGGAAAAAAAGATAATGGATTGCCCCTCCACACGAAACCGTAAAACAGTGCTCTGGGTTGCTGCCATTCAAATGAATAGAAACCGGCAGCAATTCTAACACCTATCCAGTTTCAATTTTGTAACATCTGCAAGCATCATTCTGGAAATGGTAAACATTTTAATGGTCAGACCCTGTCCACTTATGAATTACTATCTTCAGTATTATCCCCCAGTTCTATCTGGAAAGAGAAACTAAAATGTGACAGATTGCTGTGAATGAAATGAATGGAGATGCCATTTGCATTCATTTCAGCAGCGGCAAACTCGCTCCTTTCCCATTCTTTTGTTGTCCTTCAGAGATCTCCCTTATTGCTTTGGAAAATTCAAGAGTCAGACACTACATTTTAATAATGTGGCTTGAACTCCAAGCATCAGCACATGAATTGATTTAAGAGCATCAAACAACTTTATAATTGCAGTCCATCTCTGCCTTTTAAATACAAATTCATTCTGATTGAATTAAGATTGAAGCTGCACCTTTTTTATAAATTGAATTTTTATACATATAAAAACTTTTAAGTGTCTAGTATATACCCATTGAAATTCAGAAACTAAATAGCACATTACTTGCTTTATACAAATTTAAGATTCAATGAACTAAAACCCTTGCATTTTCCTTGAATCTCTTGTATTAAAAAAATACATTCATTTCACTCATTTGGTAACCGTTCCTAGAAGTGTCATATTTGGAAGATGATTCAATATGTGTGCTGAGTGCATGAATACAATAATGCAACCTGGATGCACACGCACGTATTCTGTTTTTGTAAAAGTCTAAGGAAAAAAACATTTTTTACTACTTCTCTATGTACCCTCAAACATACACCAAATTGTATTCTGGGTTATATAGTACTAGGAAACTTGCTGAAACATATCATCTTACTTGGTTGATCAATTAAAGGTGAACCATTACTGCAAAACAAAGCCAAATGTGACACCACTTATGTGTAAATTACAGTTCAAATTTTTCTCTGAAAGATATCCCTTTGCAATTTTAGAAAAAGACAATGTGCGAGAGATCTAAATCATATTAAGTATTATTTAAGGAAGATATAACCTTATAATAGAGCTTTAATGGAGAATTTATTTATAACCAAAATGAACATATAAAATGATAATTTTAGTGATGTATTTTCTTTCATTTGCCTTTTATCTTCTAAGGAAAATACGTATTTCCCATCAAAAACAAATGTATTAGAAGAAAACAATAGAAAATTAATAGCATCTGACATATTGGATCAGCTTGGCAATCTATATTTTGCAACTCTAAAGGCTTAAATAATAATTACGTAACAGGCTTTATAGTATGATTGGTAAAGTTGTCAGCTGTAGTTGAATTTTCCTGTTTGTTTTTAATATGTTTTTGTATTAAAAGCATTAGTTATCCAGATATAAAGATGGAGGAGCATTTAACTTAAATGAGGAATACCTGCTTCTATTGACTGGTTATCAGTATTTGCATTTTGAAGTTTTCCATTAAAGTAAACTTTAACAATATCAAAGAATACTCAGATTTGATATTACTAATAATTTTAATTTAAACAATTAACACAGTGAAGGTCAGAATGTTTTCTTTAGCATGTGATAAACTTGCCCAAAATTCTACTTTCCAACATAAATTCTGATGCATGAAAGATGTTTTATTTGTAAGAAGTTTTTTCCTTGGATTAATTTGAAGTTGTCATGGGTATTTTACTTGGATAGGAAAAGTTAAAAAATATACAGAAAAAAAAAAGAATCTTCTTTCTCCAAAGAAACCTCTCATGAAGCCATAAATTGTTTATTTCTGTTTATAGGCAACATTTTTCTTTTTATACAGCTGTGGGAATTAACAACCAACCAAGTCAGGAAAAGGAAAAACAACAGTAGCCTCTTTCATGACACCTTTCAGTCATTTGAGTATTTAGATTGATTTGTGGAACTACAATAGTGTTATGTATTCAGTGTGTGTGTGGATAAAGTATGAAACAAGGCCATACATCCTGTCCTAAATAAATATATAGTAAGGCATCTATCATAGTTAAAAATAGTGTATCCCTTCAATTCCCATCTGATTTTAAGTTATATACAAAATAGCATATGTTTCATTCAACCCATGCTTTAACTTAGAATATGTCACCATATTACTATCCAGACTAGCTTTGTCTCATTTTATAGAATTAAAAATATTCCACTTCTCCAGAGCTGTTTGAATTCTTGTCCAATATGATTCAGTCCATACAAATCTAATTTCACTTGAAAATTGTTCCTGCAAATACTAAGTAATGCCATTCCTCTCATTTAAAAATAACCCTAAACTCTCCAGACCTCTATACATAAATTGACAAACACTATGTTAACTAAGTAGTTAAACAAAATAATTTTTATGCCAGTCAATAGTCTCCAAGAATACTGCATGATTTCCTGCAAAATACATGATTTTACATAGGGAGCAAAATGACCTTCAAGATAAATAAAATGATATAATAATGTTATAAGTTGCTATCTTAACTGAGCTCATAAAAGTGCTATGAAACTAAAAATTGATTTATGGAGCAGAAATTTTTACCTTGTCTGACTATAAGAATCACCTAGGACATTAAAAAAAATGCTGATGTTCCTGATACCCCAGCACAACTTAGTCAGAATCTCTGGATGTATAGCATGAGAATTACAATGTTTAAAAAGTTTCCCAGGTAATTCTAATGTCCAGTCAAGTTTGGAAAACTCCGCCTCAAAGGAAGAGTAATGATTTTGATTTTCCACTCTGGGCATCACTTATATAAGAGGTTTGATTCAACAGCCAATCATGGAACAAATCAATAAGTTAAACCACAGCCAATCACGGAAGAAGTCAATCAGCTAAACGGTTGCTGAAGTTTTAAGTGATCTATTTCTCATATTATAGAATATCCAAATAATTTAATGATATCAAAATGTAAACCAAATAATGATATCCATAAAAAGGCAAAAGGCAGAATTTGAACTTAATAAATGTTATTTTACATAATTTCTATATATATTTAAGTCTAAATATGTTTATAAGCACATGTATGTATAATGATCTCTATTTTTCTACCTATATGGATGTATAATCCATCTATTTCTATATAGCTATATGATAGTGCATAGAGAACATATAAAATATTTTTGGAAACATTAAAATATTATATTTGTATTTCTACATTGTTTATTTCTACAATTACATGTGGAAGGTTCAGAATAACCCTTGGAAACTGATCTCCATGTTTGACATTCCTCTAATGTGGGACATTTGGCCAGGTGTGGGCCAATACTTAATTTCTTAAAGTCCCACAGCAAGATTAAAATATAAATCATGATTTATAATTAAATAAAATATATGTTATTCCATATTTATATCCCTCAAAATCTCTTGGTATGTTTATTAGATAAGGTGTCACTGCTCTAGTACAGCAGAGAAAGCCACAGACTTATGAAAATTAGGTTTTTCCCAAAACATTTTTTGCAGTGATGGGTAGTGTACTTGTTTTCTAAGGTTGCCAAAATATCACAGACTGGGTGGCTTAAAAAATAGAAATTTTCTTACAGTTTTGGAGGCCAGAAGTTGAAGATCAAGGTGTCTATAGACTTGGTTTCTTTCTTCTGAGGCCTCTCATCTCGTCTTGTAGGTGGCCACCTTCTCACTGTCCTCACATGGTTCCCCTTTGTGCATTCTCTGTATCCTCATTTCCATTCCTTAAAAAGATGCCAATCATATTAATTAGGGCATATCCATATGACCTAACTTAAAATGTACTGCCTCTTTAAAGATCACATCTTCAAATACTGTCACATTCTGATGTACTGGGTATTAGGATTTCAACTTGTGAATTTTGGGAGACAACTCAGCCTGTAACAAGTAGATAAAGGAAAATAAATAATCAGATCTATTGTTCTTAACTATTCTGTTTCCATGACTAGCTTTAAGAAATATATTCCAATATCAAGACAAGTAGTAATATAGTTCATCAATAACCGAAAAGCAGTGTGTGCATGTGCATGGAGGGAGAAATCAATTAATTTTGTTAGATTCTCCAAAATGTAAACCTTGCCATTTGTTTGTCATCAGGCGCAATTTGTCTATGAGCTGCTTTTTAATCAATTTTTTCCACATAATACTGATGCCAGCTGAGTTTTTCTAGGATCATCTATAGTATTCATTTGCTTTGATTAAATGCTTTAGGTACTACTGTTTTCCACATTTGCCTAGATATTGTAGCTCCTTTAAACTAGTGCCATTCAAAAATACGCTAAAAGTTTCTGCTAATATTTAAAATAACTTTATGAATTCTGATTCTAGTTACCCTTCCAATATCACCAATCAGAATCAAACAAACCACTGGTCTCCTGAATGTGAATTTCTCTAGGCAGCCTCAAACTTCCCTGGAAGTTCTCAAGCTGGCCTTCTTAACAGAACTTTCTTTCTGAGCAAGCATCATCAGAGACTGCTGATCTTCAAGAAGTACCTCCACTTGTTCCTTTTCTTTCCACCTGACCATTATCAGTTGAACAAAGGCAGTGACTCCTTGGCAGTCATCTAGGTGTTCTTTCTCCAGCAGCAAAGTTGGTGTAATCTAATAGCTTGTTAGATATTTGGAATCTCAGGTCCCATCCACCACCTACTACATACAGCAGAATCCTCATTTTAAAAGGACACTAAGGTGACCCATATGCACATATAAGCTTGGAAAGCTCTAATCTTTGAGAAAATATGTTTCTCTGAAGCTCAGCACCTGTTTGAGGCATCTCTCCCAACTTGGTTGGTTAAACACCCTGGGTACCTGCCTAGTTACATCTGTGTTCACAGGTCAAAATATGATGCCTCTTCCAAATTTCCAGTTCTCAAATATTTGTAAATATTTTCATGTCCCTTTAGTTATACTTTTCTCAGATCAACTTCTTTAGTTCCTTCAACCATCTCTCATATAATGGTTTCCAGCTCTCTTCAAACTTCAGCCATTTTCCTCAACATGATTTCAAATAAGTCAACATCTATGGCAAACTGCAAAATACCTACTGCACAATAATCTACGCAAAAATATTTATTATACAGAAGCAAATACTGAGAGATAAATGTAAATGGGAGACAGGCATGACCAATTACACATTACCAGTGTGCTCTCATGTCTTAATAAAGTTGAGATATCAATTTGATTTTTAGCTTTTTTCCAAGAAGTGCTGCCCAACAAGATGCAGAATGATAAATGTTGACCTCTTAAAACCACTAAGGTATAAAGTGCAACAAAAATTATTAATACAACTATGTGATTAAGTGTGTCTCTATCAATGAATCACAGTGACAGGAGTATTCCAGAGTTTGCCTGCAGGAGTGAAAAATGAGGTCGTTAGTGAAAATCAAATGCAAATATCATTAGATTCTGGAACATTTCTCTTTACATATTAAAAAAAGATATCTCCAACTTACAGTGAGGTACACACTTCAATTTAAAATATATCTCTGTGGAATATAAAGTTTTTAAATAAAAATAGCCCAGTATTTGGAATTCTGAAACTGATTTTGTTTGAACATATGAAACATGCATGGTTATATCACAAAACAAGTGAAAACTATCCTAAAATTTATAAATAATAGGTGTATTAATATTAAAATTTCCAGTTATGTATTTTCTATATATGTGGTTGATTTACTTTTAAGAGGCCAATGAAACTGAAATATTGCTGATTCTAAGGATGCCTCCAGTTTTTAGAATGTTGACTTTTTATAAATGGAAAAGCTTTGGGTATTAAAAATATAATTTACATTTTAAAATATTTAAATATCTAAGTTTTCTTTACATACAGACATACAAATCTTAAAAACAAAATAGGAAAAGTGCATTGTTTGGTTTTAGAATATGCTTGGATTTCATCACTAGTGAAGGACAGAGAAAGAAAAATGTTGAACACATCTTATGGATAAAAATATGCAATGAATCAAAACTAGAAAGGGGGCTGTAGAAAGTTTTTAGTGGGCTTTATTCTCTAATCAATCATAAGTCATAAAAGCTTACTGAGAAGAAAAATTATGTGACTCATGTTTTGAAAAGTTAACTTCGGAGGAGGAGATGAGAAAGCTTTTAAATAATTCAGTCAAGGAGACTTGTTAAAAGACAGCTGTAATAATCCAGAAGAAAACATTTACTTTTCTTTATAGTTTCTGCTTGTAAATGTTTCTAGATAGTGATTCAATTACTCTTTAAAGTCATGTTACGCCTATCCTGTTGCTTCTTTAGATGAATTCCTTACCTAACTCATTGCCCCTGTTTTATCATGGTCAATATTAATTCATAGCCTGGTACGAAACTCTCTACTGAAAGCCATGATTTGTCAACCTTGTAATTTCAGTTTAAATTTAATTTTCTTTAAAAATCATTGTGCTTTGATATAATACTTACTCACTTACCCTGACTATCATGCACCTGGTGCTTTCCCAATTGCCTGATAATTGAATATTTCAGTAAAAAGATTTACCTACAGTTACACAAAATTCATAAATACATGAGAATGATTTAGGGAAATAATTTAGAAAAATATTTGTATAGAATTAGTCTAATTAATGAAACTCAAATCAATTTTGAAAAGGAAAAAGTGAAGAAAACCATCTCATTCATTCATATGCTAAGAAAGAAAGAGAAACAAAGAAAAATAGAAGTGTAAGAAGCAATAAAAAGAAATGTAACAGATCAGAGGAACAAAAAGATAATGATATAATCATTTACTTCATGGAATTTAATAATTAGTGAGACAGGAAAATATGAAAATAGTTTACTTTTAGATTTAGTGACTATATCAATGGAAACTAATAGCCATAGGTAATTAATAGCAGTAATCAATAGAAAAAATAGGAAAGGAACTTAGGAAGACTAAGGGATGAGAAAGTACGTTATGGAAGATTTCTAAGGGAGGTAATACAATGAGCCACATGCACTGAAAAGAAATTTATATCATGTATTTTCCAGTCTGATTCTTTCTGGTACTCAAAAAAATGCAGGCTTGATTTATTGATTTGGGTAGGAGGTTGCACCCTTTCTCTTAAGCTATCATCATAGGACTTTTCCTATAATGGGGCACTAATCAGGGGCCATCTTTAACCTATTTATATCATGAGCATACAGAGCATTGGCAAAGATTTAACAATGCTTCTTTCAAGTTTAAGTAAGCAGTTAGTATACTAAACTAAGTGGAGAATTTACCTAGTGAGGAATCTATCATTTAAATAATAATAATATATTAATTTTGTGACTTAAATTTTTTAGGGCACATTAAAATACTGTACCATTTTTGAGCTTCATTGCAGTCTTCTAAATTATTTGTTTTCCTTTTTATCTCACAGAGCTAAAACAATTTACCTACAGTTACACAAAATTCATAAATACATAAGAACTATTTAGGGAAATAATTTAGAAAAATCATTTTACTATTATTCTTCATCTATAAAATAGAGTAGATAGATAATTCCTCTCTAAGGATACTTCCAAGCCTAGAATACTATGATTAATATTTTAATATTTTCTTCACTTATATAAGAATTCTAATATTAAATTTACCTTATTAATTTGCTTAACAAACAGTTTTATTCATAGTTAATGAAATATCACAGTAGAATTTAGTTAAAACTGGTTTAATTAAAGGAAGTAATGAAAACTTGTCTATAAAATTCCAGGTAAAAACCAATGTACTGTATACATTAAAGTGTGAATATTGCTTCTATTTGGAACAGGATGCAAACTTAAGATCATTAAATTCAGCGAGCACCTACTGTTTGCCAAGTATTTTTTTAAATTTATTTATTATTATTATACTTTAAGTTTTAGGGTACATGTGCACAATATGCAGGTTAGTTGGCACATGTATACACATGTTTGCCAAGTATTTTTATACATCGTTTTGTTGCAACAGCCTTTTTTGGTAGGTAGAACCTATCTAACTTCTGGCATGTAGAAACAGAACATCTAATTAATCAATAATTTACCCAAGATAGATTGGTTTATAAACAGCATAGTTTGAATTCAAATATCTCTTTATTACAAGCTCATAATTTGAGACACTATTATGACTTCTCAATTCCGTGTGTTCAATTAGTAAGATTTGTTACTTCAGCTTGTTTTAAATATTCTTAACATTAAATATTAAATTATTTTCTTCTAGATATAACACCTAATGCTTTTTAAATTCTATGTTGACCCAAAGACATATATTTTATTCTACTCATTTTTGAACTCACACTTTTATAGTGGAAGAGATATGACATGGAAATTGATTATATTAAAGCTTAAGAAACAAATTTAGATGTTTTAAATAAAAAAGACCATTTACTATATACTTACAGAAATTTGAAGTCCATTAAAAAGTAAATAATAATTTAATTATATTCAGAAAGGTGGTCTAGCAATGTTACTGCTATTTGTATTTTCTGATATCCCTTATTTATAAAATGCAGAAAAAGGTACATATGCACATGTACACATATAGACTGACATACACAGCCTTAGTCTCATAATTGTGATATCATATTATGGCTCTGATAAAAATGTTCCATACGTCAATTAACTAAAATTATGTGACAAAGTCAAAATAAGACTAGTGTTACTTCTAATTTTGTGTTTTATTGAGTCATATTTTAAGAAAATTGAAAAGCTTTTGCTCTTTTATTTATGTTTGACACTGGCAAAAGCCTCTTCTCAAATGTAATGAAAATGATAACCTAATAAAATTAAACAGAAAATTGAACCCTTAGGTCTGACATTACTTACACTTATTTCCAGCATAGCTGGCATCTGACCAATTTAAGAATAAAAATGAAGGACTGAAGAATCCACAACTGATATTTATGAGTATATTTAATAATTTCCTTCAAGAGCATATAAACTCAGGCATTAGACAAATTTGTGCTTTGTTTCTGGAATCTTGATTTTTACAGATTATGATCTTAATTATGATTTCCATGTGTGAATGTTCATTGACTCTTCCTTGGTTTCAGAGGTTTCTGGGTCTCCTCAGTTCTCTAGTGCAAAATACATAACCTAGACCTTGATTTTTTTCTTGATTTGGAGATGGTGTTCTCACTCTGTATCTATATAAGCAGACCATTTTGACATGACCAGTTTTGTACAAATATAAAGACAGTAAGGAGGACATTTTTATACAGGTATTTATATACAACGTTTTAATTGCCTAATAATGTGTTCAGAAGAAATCCTTGACTGACTAAAAAGTATCAAGGTTGATAAATAAATATTCATGCCAGGCGAACAGTTCAACATATTGAGGTGTATCAAAATCAAAAAACTTGATGTAACCCTAAACAATTATTTTTAAAAGATCTATATTAGTTGATTTGTAAGGTTTGTAATGTTTTTCATATGGAAATATCAAGGTAGAAAAGCAAGATGCAAAAAAGTATGTATCATAAGGTTTTCTTTAAACATAAATTACAATATTCATATATGTATACTTGTGTATATACAGAATGTACAACTTTATGTATACATAAATATATACATATTTTTAAAATGTGCTTTTTTCTATTAAAACATTTGGTGGCTTTTAGAGAATAATTACAGTTGAGCCTAAATTGGAGGCTTTGAATATCAAGTAAAAGCAATATTTAGAAGTATAAATGAAAGAAAAATTAAAGATAGGCTAATTGTGGAAGAAAAAAATGAGAGAAATGACAGATGAATCCAGGTGATACAATATGAAATAAGAAGAGGTGAAATAAATAAATAGAAGGGAGATATTAATTATTCTGATGAAAGAAAAATAATGTCCCTATGGATATTATTCTGGGTAGTATTTATAAGAGAACAATGCAAACTTTGAAAAATTCAAAAAATAAAGGAAAATTCTAAAGACTCCCACTGATAAAAAAAATTAATTAAAAAATTAGGTTTCTCTTCACCAATACTGGAAGAAATAATACATTGATCACAAGGAGAATCTTGATATAAATTTTAAATCAAAGATTTTATTATCCAAATTTCTAGAGAATTTTTTTTTGAGACGTTGTCTTGCTCTGTCACTCAGGCTTGCAATGGCATGGTCTCAGCTCACTGCAACCTCTGCCTTCCGGGTTCAAGCAATTCTCCTGTCTCAGCCTCCCGAGTAGCTGGGACTGCAGGCGTGTGCCACCCAGAAACTCTTGATGGTTTGGAAATTATAGAACAAATTCTGCAAACGATATTTATAGCTACTGAACAAAAAACTGCTCTGCAGAGCCCTGTACCTAACAATGCAATTATGTCATTCATTTGACAAGGTGAAATAAGTTAATGCATATGCAAAGAAACATATCACTTGCTTTTCTACCTGAGGAAAATACTTGACAAAGCATTGTAAAAAATGCAACAAAATAACCAGAAAAGAGCCTCAAGAAAGGGAGCATACAGAGGAAAAAATCAATGGTGGGCAATAAAGTAAGCATATACATAATTAAGTTAAATTAATAAAGAAAGTATACTATAATTACTGAATAACTCTTGGAAAAGAAAATGTTTGCGATACAGGAAATGGTTGTAATTACTGTCAATTAAAACTGCCATTGTAACTAAGAAAAATTTAGGATACTTTGATAGTGTAGGGTTTATTAAAAAGAAGTAAGATTATTCTAAAAGATTTTCAGAATTTCAGATGTAAAAAGAAGTTGGAAGCAGAGTATGGAAAATATTTTTTTCTTAGAAAATAGGATAAATATATGCAGGGAAAAATAAGAGAAAGTATCCATTAATAAAATAGAAAAGTACAATAAAATCCCCCAACTAATAACAGAATAAAAAGTGTCTCTATCTTTCTCTCTCTCTGTCTTGTGTGTGTGTGTGTGTGTGTGTGTGTGTGTGTATTCATTGGGGGATTAAAAGATTGGTTCTAGGACCTTCTTTGGATACCAAAATTCATGGATGCCCGTCTCTGATATAAAATTGCATAATATTTGAATATAACCTATGCTCAACCTCCTGTATATGTTAAATCATCTCTAGATTACTTATAATGCAGAATATAATGTAAATGCTATGTAAATAGTTGTTATTTATACTGCATTGTTTAGGGAATCATGACAAGAAAAACAGTCTGTACATATTCAGTTTGAATACAATTTTATTTTTTAAATATTTCTGATCCACAGTTGGTTGAACCCACAAATGAGGAACTCAAGGCTATATATATATATACAAATACACATGTGTATATATGTATACACACACATGCACACACACACACAGTTGTCTTAGTCCAGTTGTGCTGCTACAACAAAATATCTGAGATTGGGTTATTTTTAGAGAACAAAAATTTATTTCTCATAGTTTTGAAAGTCGAACATCAAGGTGCCAGTAGGTTCAGTTATCTGGTAACGGTCCATCCTCTGCTTCCAAAAAGATGCCTTGAATACTGCATCCTCCACAGGGGAGAAATGCTGTGTCTTCACAAGGCAGAAGGGGGAAACGCAAAAGGGGCAAACTCCCTTCACTAACTCTTCTTATAGGGCATCTAATTTAATTCATTAGAGCTCTGCTCTAATGACTTGATCACTTCCCAAAGCTACAGTTCCCAAATTATTACATTGAGGATTTTATTTCAACATTTTTCAAATGAATTTTGGAAAGGAAAAAAACATTCAAACGATAACAATATATAGACATAGATGCAAATATAGATATAGATGATATAGATAGATACACACACACATGCGTATGTAACTGTGACGTATTAAGGGTTATCCAGAGAAACACACACACAAGCACATACACACATATAGACATCTATTTGTTCTGTGTCTCTAGAGAACCAGGACTATTGCATTGACTACAGAGAAAATCTTGGTATGATATAAATTTTAAATCAAAGTGTGGAAGGTATCCAGGGGGAGGTAACTGAATCATGAGGGCCAGTCTTTCTCGTGCTATTCTCGTGATCGTTAATAAGTCTCATGAGATCCAATGGGTTTATCAGGTGTTTCTACTTTTGGTTCTCTCTCTTCTCTTGTCCACCACCATGTGAGTCATGCTTTTCATCTTCCACCATGACTGTGAGGCCTTCCCAGCCATGTGGAACTGTAAGACCAATAAACCTCCCTCTTTTGTAAATTGCCCAGTCTCTGGTGTGTCTTTATCAGCAGCGTGAAAACAGACTAATGCACAAAGATTTTATTACCCAAATTTTTATAGAATTTTGATAATTAGGAAAAGGTAACCAGAAAATCTTGATGGTTTGAGAATTATGAAACAAGGAAGATGAAAAATCAAATATGAAATATCAAACTATACAAGAAGTAATAAAATTGTTTTTCTATATAAAATAATGACATAGTAAAATCTGTACTCAGAAGAAAAAATACACATTGCAATACAGTCATTAGTAAAGAAGAAAGAATAAAATAGTTTAACAACAGGTTACATTATTTAGAAAACTACAAAGCAACCAAGTGAAATTAGGCTAAAAATATTATAAAGATAAAAGCTAAAATAAATGAAATGAATGAAGTAAATATGCAAAGTATGCATACATTCAAACTCTGATTTCTGGAAAATACTAGTTAAAAATTGGTTTGCATTTCATCTCATAATAGCTTCACCTTCTTTGTAAGAGTAACATATTTTACAGATGATTTTACCATTTTCTCTTTTTTCACTTCTGTACTCCATATGTCAATATACTCTAGTAAGTTCTCTCTGATTTCAGATTATATACAACAATCTATTGACCAATTTGAAATTATCTACTCAACTTATAATAATCCTCTCTCTTTAAGAGAGTTGTTCCTGCAAAAAACAACTGGATCCATTTGGGTAATTACTATGCTCCAGGTATCTATCTATCTATCTATCTATCTATCTATCTATCTATCTATCTATATCATCTATCTATCTACATCTATACATATATACACACTAATGTATATATAATGGTTAACATATATGTATATGTATGTGCATGTATATATGTGTGTGTGTGTACTATATTTGTAGGTGATTTTACTATTCTCTGCTTTCTAGAATAGTATTAGAATAGTCTACTATTCTGCTATAGTATAAATCACACAAATAAACTCAGGGAGGTTCTTTAGGAGATATTCCAGAAGAAGGCATTGTCATAGGAGATGACAGCTCAATGCGTGTTACTGCTTCTGAAGACCTTCCAGTGGGACGAGCTATGGAGGTGGAAGACAGTGATATTGATGAACCTGACTCTGTGTAGGTCTAGGCTAATATGTGTGTGTTTTAGTTTTTAACAAAAAAGTTTAAAAACAAAAAAAATTGAAAAATTTAAAAATGGAAAAAAATTTTTATAGAATAAGGATATAAAGAAAGAAGTATTTTCATACATCTGTACAGAGAGATTGTGTTTTAAGCTAAGTATTATTACAAAAGAGCCAAAAAGTTCAAAATGTTTAAGAGTTTAGAAAGTAAAAAAGTTACAGTCAGCTAATGTTAAATGTAGATTAAATGTGTAATGTTTATAAGGTCTACAATACGGTACAATAATGTCCTAGACCCTCACATTCACTCACCACTCACTCACTGACTCACCAGAGAAACTTTCCATCCTGCAAGCTCCATTGGTGGTAAGTGACCTATACAGGTATACCATTATTTTTTCTTTTATATTGTATTTTTACCCCACCTTTTCCCTGTAACACAAACACCATTGTGTTATAACTGCCTACAGTATTTTGTACAATAACATTCTGTGCAGGTTTTTAACCTAGAAACAATAGCTGTATTATAGCCTAGATGTGTAGTAGGCTATACCATCTGGTTTGTGTAAGTACACTCTATGATGTTTTCACAAGGATGAAATTGCCTAACGTTGCATTTCTCACAACCTATCCCCACTGTTAAGAAACACATGATTGTACTGCAATACCAGACATAGTAAACATTTTTGAAAATTAGAGAAATAGAGGTAACTAATTCAGTTACAGGGGTTAAAAAAGACTACTGAGTTGATGCTTGAACTGTGTGGTTGAAAGTAAGTAGCATTTAATCAAGTGCAAAATGTAGGAAAAAGTCATGCTAGACAGCGGAAACCTGTATAAAGGCCCAGAGGAATGAGAGAGAAGGTCATTTTCAAGCATCTATAAATAATCAAAAGTGTAGAGAGAAGAGGGTGGCATAATGGAAAAAGGAATGTAAATAAGGCAACAAATTATACTCAACCTTTTGCTGTGTGTAATAGGAAGTCACAGAAAGATTTAAATCTGGGTGTTATGATATATTTTAAATTTAGCGGAACACTTTGGAAACACTTTGGAGGACAGGCAATGGGCAAGAAGCAAGTGGAAAGATAAGTGGAAGCTATTTGAAACTTCTGCTTGAAACGGGGTGAATAGTTCAGCTAAGCAGGGGGAAATGGTAATAGGAAAAACAGGGTGGATTTTGGAGTTCACCAGGAGTGGACCTCCACAAGCACAAGTGGAGTCACTTTCAGAGACTCTCTTAACATCTGTCATGCAGGTAAAAAATGTGAAATGTGAAACATCTTAATGGTCCATTTTCAAGGCATGATAAATATAAATACTGGCAGTCAGCCTGTGGATGTAACAAACCACACGGCTCATGCACCTAGAAGGTTACAATAAGCAAACAGAATGTAGAGGAGGGGTCAGCCCATAAAAGGGAAGAAATTTTTGTTTTTGGGAAATCAAAACTTAAGTGGGGAAGGAAATGGGGTATAACCTTATAAGGGAGATGGTGAAACTTAGGTGACATCTGGCAAGATTGTACCTCCATAATACTCAACCAATGAGGAACTGGGGGAAGGACTTCCATGTTAGGAGATAAATTACCTGCTGTAACTGCCCGGGTGTGCCTGCCTACCAGACACTTGATCTTGCAAGACCACCATTAAAAGTCTCACTTCTTTTGTTCTTCGTGTCTCCAAGTCTATTCGTTGGGTTTGGACGGGTGAATGTGTCTTTCTCACAAAACCTATTCAAGCTTTTATGTGAAAGCAAACTAGTTAATACGTCTCAAAGCACATTAAAAAATTTAAAACTATAAATATCTTTGGTATTGATCTTATTAAAGTTACACCAATTAAAGTTAGAGTCATTAAAATGAATTATCATCTCTGCCTTTTATAGTACAAATAATATCCATCCTTTTGTTATCAAAGAATTGTAGTCAATTTATTTCAAACATTTTAGATAGAAGACAGTTGCCTGTATATCAGAAATTGAACATTCTTTTTGATCACTCCAATTAGAGCTCCTTTCCATCATATTGGGAATGTACCACTGTGTACTCTGCTTCAACATTTCTCATTTCTGCCATCTTGCTTACATCTCCTTTCTTTCTCCACTTTCCTTTTGTATTTACTCAGCTCCTCTTTCTTTTCTTTCCCAAAGAACATGTTTTCAAAGAGATAACACAGACTATGAATAGAGATTAATACAATTCCTCAGAAATCAAAATGTATTTATTCATTGTTTACTTCACACTTACAATAGGCGAGGCCCTGTCTATGGTCCTAGTGATCAAATAGTGATGAGGCAAACTTGGCCTCTGTCCTCATTAAGCTTATAGTCTACCAAGAAAGGTGGTCAATTAAATAAGTGATGATTTGCCTGAGTGTATGTGTGTACAAGTAGAAAGAGGTGGAGAATGAGAGGAAGAAAAAGAGATAAGAAAGAATTTGAGAGGGTCTTTGAATTTCTGCGGAATCATAGAATAGGAATCTAATATACAGCTAGTTGTGTCAACCTTCACAGAGGAAATTATGTTTAGAAGGAGATCTAGCATAAGAGAAAAATTTATTCAGGTACCAGTGAGAGTCAGGGGGATGAAAATTTCTCCAGGATAAGGAAAGAACTTTCTTGAATATCTTGATGCAGAAGAGAAAATAACTGCTTCCAAGAATAAAGAAGTCCAATTTGGCTGGAAAACAGAGTGAAGACAGAAATAGTGAGGGTTTCACTGCTGGATGTCAAAATTAGTATTGTGATACTACATGAAGAATACTGCCTGAAGAATAATATAGTGCTACCAAGATATATTTTAAAGCAAAACTCCACCTTAAGAAAAAACATCTGAATCAGAATAATATTTTCTTTTTTTATTTTTATTTTATTATTATTATACTTTAAGTTTTAGGGTACATGTGCACAATGTGCAGGTTAGTTACATATGTATACATGTGCCATGCTGGTGTGCTGCACCCATTAACTCGTCATTTAGCGTTCAATTATTATCACATCTGTGAATCTAGGGAGTATTAAACTGATTGGAAGAGGAAGGAGAAAAATGGTGTTTTTATAGAATTAAGTAAATATTATTTGTATAAAAGAATATATTTGATTAGATAAAAAAGATAATGTACTGACTGAAAACTAAAATTTTAAATACTTGCATAGTAAAAGGGACACACTGTACTTGAAAAATAAATGTATAATTGCAGCATAAGTGGATTATCTGCTCATATAGAGAGGGTCCCATCTTCAGAAATAAAGACAGAAAGAACAATTACAGAAAGAATTGCATCAAGACAGAAAGAAGCTGCATCAAGGACTGCAAAGTAGAAGCACATCACTTCCACATGGCATGACCTGCATTATCTGCAGACCTGTTATTCACTCCCACTCAGGAAGTTAACTGGTAGTGTTCAAAGAAGTTTACAATTATAAGGCCAAGTGGAAGAGTCACATTACATGTAAGTAAATTGCCCATCCCCTTACAATGGCAGAAACTCTTCAAGAAATGATGCAAAGGGCAAAGGAAAAGTGACTAAAAGCCCACTGACCAACAATGCTATAAGACATAGTAACTATTTTAAGTTATAGCTCTTTGATGTTTTTCAAGTACTCAAAAACTTATTAGAAAATCCACAAACCCCTTTGTTCAGAACTAAAGCCATCAGAATCACTAAAATCCTTTCTAGTGTAGGAGAAAATACTTAACCTAATGACCAACTGAAATTTAAGTTTGTGTGGACCTATCTATTTTAGTTACTTACTTATTTCTATCTATGCTCCTAATATGGCTATTTTTGTTTTACTCAAACTACTATTTGGTGTGAATCAATGTTAGGCAAGAACAAAATAATATTACATTATTAACAATGAAAATTAAATATAATAACAATATTAAGATGTATAAATTTATGTTCCAATTAAGAAATATATATCTTACATTTATGTTTAAAGCACCCAACCAGATCTCAATAAAATTTCAATAGTTTTCCAATTCTTTATTCATCCAGTAGTTCCTTCATTTGATATAAACTTATTTGGCAATCAAAATCCTAACATAAGAATAAAGGAATTAAATGTATGCATCCATAACAAGATCTTTGTATGTTTTACAGTTTTGCCTTGTTACTATAATTATATTCTATGATATTTAGGTTATATTTCTATGTTACTTTAGGTTTGTTATTTTTTTCCTCTTCTATTTTTCTGTCTCTTTTTTTCTTTTTTCTATCCTTTCTTTCTTCTATATTCTTTTCGTTCAGCAATAATGTCTAAAACAATGTAGCCATTTGCATTTTCAAACTATAGCCATGACAGTATCTCCCATTCCATATTTTCATCTTAAAATGTAATCTTGACACTCCTACCATGGTGAGAGGGGTCCTATGTTCTCCCTGTTGTGTCTGAGCAGGCTGCTGACCGTGGAGGAAGTAATTCCTAAAGCAAGCTAAGAGAGAAAAAGTAATTCTCTGTCTTACTTTCTGGAACATTCACTTTTAGAGCTCTGAGTCTAAGTACCTCAAGGAAGTCAAAACTGCACAGTTACTCGTGAGGAGAGACCACATGAGAAAGCCCTGATAACTACATGGAATGGTAAAAATACCCAGGCAGCCACCATCTTCTCCAATTTTCTAGAGTTCCAGCTGTAGCAGCCATCTATCTGCAACCATGTGAGAGATCCTGAGCCAGAACTGCTCAGACAAGCTCTTTTTTATTTCCTGACCATAGAAACCATGACAGTTAATAAAATTATTGTTGGTTTAAACTATTAAAATTGGGATGATTCATTACACAGCAATAAAGAAGCAGAGAAAACACTGAGTTGATGTCAGTGTTCATAGATGTTAAGGTCACAAGCATGAATGGTTTCTCTCAGTGTTTTTACAGCCTAGTTGGAAGAAAAATATCTATATATATTAAAAAATGGCAATATAATGCAAAGAGTACAACAGCAAAGTTAGCCCATCATGCTGTGGGATTCCCAAATAATTGTAGGGAGAGGCAATGGGCCCTGAAGATCCCTGCACATTCTTGCTGCATATGCCAGGATACATTTTCTGGGGTTTGGTTTATAGCCAACAATGATCTGGGATGAAGTAATGACTCCTCTCAAAATAAAAGCAGCTTTGCTTTTACTTCCCATAAAACATTCCAAGCTCAGCATTTTTCTCCTGTAATACAGCCCATTACAGGTGCAGGCAATCATCTAGCCCAATCTGTGTTCCCCTACTGGGACTTAGGGGACCTAAGGATAATGGTATCAACAACATGAGGACCATGCTGCTTTCTCTGCCATGAATAATAAACTCCTTTGCCCCTGACCCAGTAGTGTCCTATCTTTGCCAGTACCCATGAGACAGTGACAGTCTGGCCTGTTATTCATAAGTAGGTTAAAATGCCAGATCTTACAGAGTTCCTGTAAAGGATGTCTCAACTTTCCTTGGAAAGTCATGGAACAATTC
The DNA here is from genome assembly GCF_028885625.2 of Pongo pygmaeus. Classification (NCBI taxonomy): domain Eukaryota; kingdom Metazoa; phylum Chordata; class Mammalia; order Primates; family Hominidae; genus Pongo; species Pongo pygmaeus. Next base: position 146,906,778 of record NC_072376.2, read on the forward strand.
AGCAAGTGATGGTTCAATTGAAAGTCATGGTTAAATTCACAGTTGAACGTTACAGCTTTTCAGGTCTATGTGGAATAGCCACTCCATTGTCATGGTTACATAGGCTGCCTTTTTATTAATGAGAAATTAAAGCTAACTAATATAAAATGTAATTTTATAAATGGTATTTTATGATAATGGAAGATTATGATTGAAGTGATCAACAGTCTAAGACAACACTTAGACTGACAAATATTTAAAGATTAATTTTTATCCTGTTTGATCGACAAATATTTAAAGATTAATTTTTATCCTGTTTGACCAAGAATTTCAAACAAATGGGTAAAAAAAATCAATTTTCCCTTATTGCTGATATTTTATATTTTAATTAATACAGCTGGATTTTATTTGTTGGCATTAGATTTCAGAGAGATTTCTCTTTTTTTCTTTACTTGCTGAAGTTCTGCCTTCCATTTCAAAAGTATATTCCCTAGTTTGCTTCAGTAGAAAAACATGTTCTCAATTAGTAATTGACAATTACCATCTGCTTTTAAAGGAACGTGGCTGTCTCTTGTGTGTTGTAATATGATTCATCAACTTAAACACAGACTGAGGCAAAATGGTTAAAGGAAATTTTATAAAGCAAATTATTGGCATCTCAAAACAGTATAACAGTTTCTTGTTTTATAGCATGATTTTTTTTCTAAAATAAATTCCTCACAATTAAGGTACTACGTATAAATGCAATATTTGTTATCAATAATGAGTCTTAATGTTATTAATCACTGTGACACTATGTTTTATGCTTGAATTCTCAAGTATATGCTTATGAAATTTGATATATCATATGTTTCTTAAACAAGTATTATCAAATAACCACATGCAAGATGTTAATATAAGAGTCTTAAAGCAAGAGGAGAACCATGAAATTTTATAGTACCAATCTCTATTTCACAAATTAAAAACAAGCGACAGTGATTGGTCTCTCCCAGTATCACACAGCAAGTTAAAGGAAGATCTACATTTAAAACATGTTTTCTGACTACAAACTGATATAATTTTAAACGATTTTTAAAGAGAAGTAGATATGTTCTTCTTGCTCTTGCACATACCTTATACATTGGCCTCATATAATTATTTCTGATTATTTCATTTTTTTCAAAATAATAGTTGCCTTGAGGGTGTGGGGGGAAATAATGTGAGAAGGAAGAGAGAATAATGTTTTATTTTTTATAAAATATTCAACTGGAGCATATAAAGTAAGTTATTACCCACAATATTATGCCAGTATATTTTTTATGTAACCTATTTATATTAAAATGTAAAGAAGAAAAGTACACAAATATTACATTTACAAGTCAATACATTTTACCCTGCAAACACACCTAGTAGGTGTCACCCAAATCAATGTTCAAATATCACCAAGTACCCAGAAACAACTTATGTGCCCTCTCATTATGTTCCCCAAAATATATTCTCTACTCTGACTTCTGTCTCCAGAGATTAGTTATACTCTTTATATTTTTAAGAAATATTACTTAAATGATGTCATATGAAGTGTCCTCTTTTATGTTTTGTTTCTTTCTTTTAACACTGTGTTTGGGAGATATGCCTGTCTAGTTCTTGTAGCAGTATTTTGTAAACGTTCATTGCTGCACTCTGAATGAATAGATCACATTTTTAATCCATTTTAACCTTGAAGGACATTTAATTCATTCTAACATTGATAGTAATCATTTGAATTTGGAGTGTTTTATATACTGCTTTGGACATTCTTTCACATATTTTCTGGTACATATATACATTTATGCACTTCTGTTGACATTGATATTGGAGTGGAATTTCTGGATCACAGGATATACATAAACTCACTATCAGTTAATACTGACAAACAGTTTTAGAAACTAGTATAGTAATTTGTACTCTGATCAGCATTATGTGAAGGGTCCCCTAGCTCCAAGCCCTAACCAACACTTGGTATTGCATTTTTGTTCTTTGGTTTTTATTTTTTCATTTTAGCCATTCTAATGAACTAGAGTGATTTCTTATCATGGTTTTAATTTAAAATTATCTTCCACATATGGGCTATTATTGATAATTAATTTACTATTGTGTGTATTTAATACTTCCAAAAATATTATTTCTAATATAAACTTTTAATATTCATTTATATTTAATAATTTATTTATATATTATACTGTTCTTCATTCCTTCTTCTTGTATGTCCTTCCAAGATCCCCTTATTTATGCCTAAAAAAATTGTTTCATGAAGGGCCGCTGGAGAAAATTTTTTTAGTTTTTGTTTGAAACGTCTTTATTATAACATCATTTTTGAAGAACGATTTTATCAGGTATATACTTCTATGTTCCTTCAAGATTTTAAACATGCTATTACATAATCTTTTGTCATTCTTATTATAAAGTCAGCTATCAGTCTAATATTTACTTCTTTGAAAGTCATGTGTCTTTTAATTTCATTTAGGACACTGAATATTTCTCTTTATGTTTGCTTTTTGTTGTTTTACTACATATGTTTAGGGTTTGTGTGTGGGCAAGTGTGTGTTGTGTATTTATTCTTTTTGGCATCGGTAGGGGCTAGATGCATTTTTAAATGTTCTTAAATATATATTTTTTAAATTGTTTTTCTCCTCTCTCGTCTGTAGAGCTACTTATATTTATTCTGAGCTTTTTCACATTTCTAAATGTGTCTCATATTCTTTTTAGTGCTTTGTTTTCATTCATTTTTGTCTATGTGTTTTTAATTCTGTAAATTTTCTACAATTCTACTTTCTATTTATTAACTGTCTATCCCACTAACATAATATGCTGTTAACCCATATGGTAAGTTCTTAATTTCAACTATAATTCAATGATTTTTAGAATTCTCAATTTTTTGTGATCTTTATAAATATTAATTACCTCAAAAAAGACCCTTTGAAATCCCTTTTAAAAAAACATATTAATTACAATTATTTTGTAACTCTCTGATAACTAATATCAGGATTACCTGTGGGTCTGTTTATATTTTTTTTTATTATTTACTTTTTAATTTTTAGTTTATGTCTTCTTTTGAGTTTTGTAAAATTTTATTGAATGTTGAACATTTTTGTGATAAGTTATAGTGATTCTGAATGATGTTACCTTTCTCCAGAAGAGATACAATTTTTTTTTTTTTTTTTTTTTTTATGTTAAGAATTATACTTTAATTCTTTCATTTCTTTTTTTTTTTTTTTTCTTTTATTATTATTATTATTATACTTTAGGTTTTATGGTACATGTGCACAATGTGCAGGTAAGTTACATATGTATACATGTGCCATGCTGGTGCGCTGCACCCACCAACTCGTCATCTAGCATTAGGTATATCTCCCAGTGCTATCCCTCCCCCCTCCCCCCACCCCACAACAGTCCCCAGAGTGTGATGTTCCCCTTCCTGTGTCCATGTGTTCTCATTGTTTAATTCCCACCTATGAGTGAGAATATGTGGTGTTTGGTTTTTTGTTCTTGCGATAGTTTACTGAGAATGATGATTTCCAATTTCATCCATGTCCCTACAAAGGACGTGAACTCATCATTTTTTATGGCTGCATAGTATTCCATGGTGTATATGTGCCACATTTTCTTAATCCAGTCTATCATTGTTGGACATTTGGGTTGGTTCCAAGTCTTTGCTATTGTGAATAATGCCGCAATAAACATACGTGTGCATGTGTCTTTATAGCAGCATGATTTATAGTCCTTTGGGTATATACCCAGTAATGGGATGGCTGGGTCGAATGGAATTTCTAGTTCTAGATCCCTGAGGAATCGCCACACTGACTTCCACAAGGGTTGAACTAGTTTACAGTCCCACCAACAGTGTAAAAGTGTTCCTATTTCTCCACATCCTCTCCAGCACCTGTTGTTTCCTGACTTTTTAATGATTGCCATTCTAACTGGTGTGAGATGGTATCTCATTGTGGTTTTGATTTGCATTTCTCTGATGGCCAGTGATGGTGAGCATTTTTTCATGTGTTTTTTGGCTGCATAAATGTCTTCTTTTGAGAAGTGTCTGTTCATGTCCTTCGCCCACTTTTTGATGGGGTTGTTTGTTTTTTTCTTGTAAATTTGTTGGAGTTCATTGTAGATTCTGGATATTAGCCCTTTGTCAGATGAGTAGGTTGCGAAAATTTTCTCCCATTTTGTAGGTTGCCTGCTCACTCTGATGGTAGTTTCTTTTGCTGTGCAGAAGCTCTTTAGTTTAATTAGATCCCATTTGTCAATTTTGGCTTTTGTTGCCATTGCTTTTGGTGTTTTAGACATGAAGTCCTTGCCCATGCCTATGTCCTGAATGGTAATGCCTAGGTTTTCTTCTAGGGTTTTTATGGTTTTAGGTCTAACATTTAAGTCTTTAATCCATCTTGAATTGATTTTTGTATAAGGTGTAAGGAAGGGATCCAGTTTCAGCTTTCTACATATGGCTAGCCAGTTTTCCCAGCACCAGTTATTAAATAGGGAATCCTTTCCCCATTTCTTGTTTTTGTCAGGTTTGTCAAAGATCAGATACTTGTAGATATGTGGCATTATTTCTGAGGGCTCTGTTCTGTTCCATTGATCTATATCTCTGTTTTGGTACCAGTACCATGCTGTTTTGGTTACTGTAGCCTTGTAGTATAGTTTGAAGTCAGGTAGTGTGATGCCTCCAGCTTTGTTCTTTTGGCTTAGGATTGACTTGGCGATGCGGGCTCTTTTTTGGTTCCATATGAACTTTAAAGTAGTTTTTTCCAATTCTGTGAAGAAAGTCATTGGTAGCTTGATGGGGATGGCATTGAATCTGTAAATTACCTTGGGAAGGATGGCCATTTTCATGATATTGATTCTTCCTACCCATGAGCATGGAATGTTCTTCCATTTGTATGTATCCTCTTTTATTTCCCTGAGCAGTGGTTTGTAGTTCTCCTTGAAGAGGTCTTTCACATCCCTTGTAAGTTGGATTCCTAGGTATTTGATTCTCTTTGAAGCAATTGTGAATGGGAGTTCACTCATGATTTGGCTCTCTGTTTGTCTGTTATTGATGTATAAGAATGCTTGTGATTTTTGCACATTGATTTTGTATCCTGAGACTTTGCTGAAGTTGCTTATCAGCTTAAGGAGATTTTGGGCTGAGACAATGGGGTTTTCTAGATATACTATCATGTCATCTGCAAACAGGGACAATTTGACTTCCTCTTTTCCTAATTGAATACCCTTGATTTCCTTCTCCTGCCTAATTGCCCTGGCCAGAACTTCCAACACTATGTTGAATAGAAGTGGTGAGAGAGGGCATCCCTGTCTTGTGCCAGTTTTCAAAGGGAATGCTTCCAGTTTTTGCCCATTCAGTATGATATTGGCTGTGGGTTTGTCATAAATAGCTCTTATTATTTTGAGATACGTCCCATCAATTCCTAATTTATTGAGAGTTTTTAGCATGAAGGGTTGTTGAATTTTGTCAAAGGCCTTTTCTGCATCTATTGAGATAATCATGTGGTTTTTGTCTTTGGTTCTGTTTATATGCTGGATTACATTTATTGATTTGCGTATATTGAACCAGCCTTGCATCCCAGGGATGAAGCCCACTTGATCATGGTGGATAAGCTTTTTGATGTGCTGCTGGATTCTGTTTGCCAGTATTTTATTGAGGATTTTTGCATCAATGTTCATCAAGGATATTGGTCTAAAATTCTCTTTTTTTGTTGTGTCTCTGCCAGGCTTTGGTATCAGGATGATGCTGGCCTCATAAAATGAGTTAGGGAGGATTCCCTCTTTTTCTATTGATTGGAATAGTTTCAGAAGGAATGGTACCAGCTCCTCCTTGTACCTCTGGTAGAATTCGGCTGTGAATCCATCTGGTCCTGGACTTTTTTTGGTTGGTAAGCTATTGATTATTGCCACAATTTCAGCTCCTGTTATTGGTCTATTCAGAGATTCAACTTCTTCCTGGTTTAGTCTTGGGAGGGTGTATGTGTTGAGGAATTTATCCATTTCTTCTAGATTTTCTAGTTTATTTGCATAGAGGTGTTTGTAATATTCTCTGATGGTAGTTTGTATTTCTGTGGGATTGGTGGTGATATCCCCTTTATCATTTTTTATTGCATCTATTTGATTCTTCTCTCTTTTTTTCTTTATTAATGTTGCTAGCGGTCTATCAATTTTGTTGATCCTTTCAAAAAACCAGCTCCTGGATTCATTTATTTTTTGAAGGGTTTTTTGTGTCTCTATTTCCTTCAGTTCTGCTCTGATTTTAGTTATTTCTTGCCTTCTGCTAGCTTTTGAATGTGTTTGCTCTTGCTTTTCTAGTTCTTTTAATTGTGATGTTAGGGTGTCAATTTTGGATCTTTCCTGCTTTCTCTTGTGGGCATTTAGTGCTATAAATTTCCCTCTACACACTGCTTTGAATGCATCCCAGAGATTCTGGTATGTTGTGTCTTGGTTCTCGTTGGTTTCAAAGAACATCTTTATTTCTGCCTTCATTTCGTTATGTACCCAGTAGTCATTCAGGAGCAGGTTGTTCAGTTTCCACGTAGTTGAGCGGTTTTGAGTGAGATTCTTAATCCTGAGTTCTAGCTTGATTGCACTGTGATCTGAGAGACAGTTTGTTACAATTTCTGTTCTTTTACATTTATTGAGGAGAGCTTTACTTCCAAGTATATGGTCAATTTTGGAATAGGTGTGGTGTGGTGCTGAAAAAAATGTATATTCTGTTGATTTGGGGTGGAGAGTTCTGTAGATGTCTATTAGGTCCGCTTGGTGCAGAGCTGAGTTCAATTCCTGGGTATCCTTGTTGACTTTCTGTCTCGTTGATCTGTCTAATGTTGATAGTGGGGTGTTAAAGTCTCCCATTATTAATATGTGGGAGTCTAAGTCTCTTTGTAGGTCACTCAGGACTTGCTTTATGAATCTGGGTGCTCCTGTATTGGGTGCATATATATTTAGGATAGTTAGCTCTTCTTGTTGAATTAATCCCTTTACCATTATGTAATGGCCTTCTTTGTCTCTTTTGATCTTTGTTGGTTTAAAGTCTGTTTTATCAGAGACTAGGATTGCAACCCCTGCCTTTTTTTGTTTTCCATTTGCTTGGTAGATCTTCCTCCATCCTTTTATTTTGAGCCTATGTGTGTCTCTGCACGTGAGATGGGTTTCCTGAATACAGCACACTGATGGGTCTTGAGTCTTTATCCAGTTTGCCAGTCTGTGTCTTTTAATTGGAGCATTTAGTCCATTTACATTTAAAGTTAATATTGTTATGTGTGAATTTGATCCTGTCATTATGATGTTAGCTGGATATTTTGCTCGTTAGTTGATGCAGTCTCTTCCTAGTCTCGATGTTCTTTACATTTCGGTATGATTTTGCAGTGGCTGGTACCGGTTGTGCCTTTCCATGTTTAGCGCTTCCTTCAGGAGCTCTTTTAGGGCAGGCCTGGTGGTGACAAAATCTCTCAGCATTTGCTTGTCTGTAAAGTATTTTATTTCTCCTTCACTTATGAAGCTTAGTTTGGCAGGATATGAAATTCTGGGTTGAAAATTCTTTTCTTTAAGAATGTTGAATATTGGCCCCCACTCTCTTCTGGCTTGTAGGGTTTCTGCCGAGAGATCCGCTGTTAGTCTGATGGGCTTCCCTTTGATGGTAACCCGACCTTTCTCTCTGGCTGCCCTTAACATTTTTTCCTTCATTTCAACTTTGGTGAATCTGACAATTATGTGTCTTGGAGTTGCTCTTCTCGAGGAGTATCTTTGTGGCGTTCTCTGTATTTCCTGAATCTGAATGTTGGCCTGCCTTGCTAGATTGGGGAAGTTCTCCTGGATAATATCCTGCAGAGTGTTTTCCAACTTGTTTCCATTCTCCCCGTCACTTTCAGGTACACCAATCAGACGTAGATTTGGTCTTTTCACATAGTCCCACATTTCTTGGAGGCTTTGCTCGTTTCTTTTTATTCTTTTTTCTCTAAACTTCCCTTCTCGCTTCATTTCATTCATTTCATCTTCCAGGGCTGATACCCTTTCTTCCATTTGATCGCATCGGCTCCTGAGGCTTCTGCATTCTTCACGTAGTTCTCGAGCCTTGGTTTTCAGCTCCATTAGCTCCTTTAAGCACTTCTCTGTATTGGTTATTCTAGTTATACATTCTTCTAAATTTTTTTCAAAGTTTTCAACTTCTTTGCCTTTGGTTTGAATATCCTCCCGTAGCTCGGAGTAATTTGATCGTCTGAAGCCTTCTTCTCTCAGCTCGTCAAAGTCATTTTCCGTCCAGCTTTGTTCCGTTGCTGGTGAGGAACTGCGTTCCTTTGGAGGAGGAGAGGTACTCTGGTTTTTAGAGTTTCCAGTTTTTCTGCTCTGTTTTTTCCCCATCTTTGTGGTTTTATCTACTTTTGGTCTTTGATGATGGTGATGTACAGATGGGTTTTTGGTGTGGATGTCCTTTCTGTTAGTTTTCCTTCTAACAGACAGAACCCTCAGCTGCAGGTCTGTTGGAGTACCTGGCCGGCCGTGTGAGGTGTCAGTCTGCCCCTGCTGGGGGGTGCCTCCCAGTTAGGCTGCTCGGGGGTCAGGGGTCAGGGACCCACTTGAGGAGGCAGTCTGCCCGTTCTCAGATCTCCAGCTGCGTGCTGGGAGAACCACTGCTCTCCTCACAGCTGTCAGACAGGGACATTTAAGTCTGCAGAGGTTACTGCTGTCTTTTTGTTTGTCTGTGTCCTGCCCCCAGAGGTGGAGCCTACAGAGGCAGGCAGGCCTCCTTGAGCTGTGGTGGGCTCCACCCAGTTCAAGCTTCCAGGCTGCTTTGTTTACCTAAGCGAGCCTGGGCAATGGCGGGCGCCCCTCCCCCAGCCTCGCTGCCGACTTGCTGTTTGATCTCAGACTGCTGTGCTAGCAATCAGCGAGACTCCGTGGGCGTAGGACCCTCTGAGCCAGGTGCAGGCTATACTCTCCTGGGGCACCGTTTCCTAAGCCCGTTGGAAAAGCACAGTATTCGGGTGGGAGTGGCCCGATTTTCCAGGTGCCGTCTGTCACCCCTGGAAAGGGAACTCCCTGACCCCTTGCGCTTCCCGAGTGAGGCAATGCCTCGCCCCTGCTTCGGCTGGCGCACGGTGCGCTCACCCACTGACCTGCGCCCACTGTCTGGCACTCCCTAGTGAGATGAACACGGTACCTCAGATGGAAATGCAGAAATCACCCGTCTTCTGCGTCGCTCGCGCTGGGAGCTGTAGACCGGAGCTGTTCCTATTCGGCCATCTTGGCTCCTCCCCCCGAGATACAATTTTTAATAGAAATTTTGTCTTAAATTGGAGTAGGGGCAGATCATATTGATCCAAACAGATTGAGATGGTTTGGAGCTAAATTTAAAGTTTATAAATATTACTTTATTAGAAGTTATCAATTTCCCCAGCATAAGGCTTCCCATAGGTCTCAATTAAATACCTGAGATGTTTTCACTATCCACTTTCCACAGTAAGCCTTATTCTCCTTTTTGTTTGTTTCCCACAATTGATTGATCCTGTTGAAATCTTTGCTTAACCCTTTAAACTGCTTTTTTTCCCCCTCCTCAACTTCCAGCTCCTGCACAAGTTAGAATTCAACAATTTCCTGAGAACTAAAGCCATGCTGAATATCAGTGTTCTTTGTGGTTACCTTTTCTATAGGACTGTGAGCCTTTACTATTATTGCATCCTTGTACTCCAATATTTGTTTCAAAAGCTTATTTATTTCTCTTTAGGATCAAAGCACTGTGTAGCAAATCAACAAATATCCCATGAAGAAAAACGAAAGACAAGTTCGTCATGATGTGTTTTCTTTAATTGTTGAATCTTGGCTTCCATACTTGTCTTAGTTAGCCGATAGTAACTTCAAACTTATAATTTTTAGTTTTTTTATATTTTAATCAAATTTCATAGTATTTCTCAAGCAATATGTTTGGATTGACACAACTACACTACCATATCCAGAAGTAAAAATCATATTCACTTGTGTTTGGTCAACAAAGTCAACTGTCATTTTTTATTATTTCTTGGTGTGGTTAAGATTAATTGAGCAAGAGCAAATGTAATTACACTATCAAATCAGCGTTCAATTTCAGTTTTCTTATTCCATTATACTAAAATAATGATTTTCTTTTGCACATATGACTGTGCTGCCTCACAGAATATCTGCCATCATGTACCATGATTTTATCACTTAATATTTTCTCATAAGCATTTTTTTAAGTAATTTAAAAATTATTTTACAGACTTAAAAATTGTGCAATATGCTTATTAATCATTATTTAAAGCAATTTTAAAATATTAAATTGTATTGTGTTTAACAGTAACAATGAGCATCTTAGAGACTTCTCTACCTCACTTTTATAGTTTTGTACATTACAGTCTTAGATATATGAAAATTAGATCAAAAGAAGTAAGCATTTTAAACATTTTCTACATAATACCAAATGCATTCAAAAATGTTGAAAAGCAATTTCTAGTTCCATCATCAGCAAATATTTCATAATTTTAAAACAAACTTGATAGCATTAGTTACTATCATTAAAAGGGAACTCAATTTAAAATATTATCTAAAGTCTCTCTAATTTGTTTCTCTTTGATTATTAATACAAATAAAACTATTTCTACATATTTGCTTACAATTTTTACATGTTCTTTTAATTAATTGTTTATATGCTTCTTCTACTTATGTATTGATGATTTTATTGTCTTTTCATAGTTTAAGGTGTTTTGTTTACATCACATATTTATATATACATATATTAACTGTCATAATTTTCCAAATATTTACTCAGATAGTGACTAAAACTTCTCAGTGCTTTTGCAATTAGGAATACAGACAATTCTCATTATTTACAGTAGTTACATTCTATAAAGCTGTCACGTACACTAAATTAAACTATACAAAGCATTGCTCCTAGAGGAAATACAGGGTTAGGTACCTGTGAGCCTCTAGTCACGACATTTGTATCAATATAGACTTGTTTTATGTGTGTGTCTTTTAAAGGCACCTTATTTAATATATATTGCTGATTTATTAACATTAAAATTCATGGCCCACAGCACTATCACTCATGCCTGAATGAAGGTTATTCAACACACATGTTTTCTCCATAATGCACCTATTAGCCTTCTTGTGTTTAGAAGCACTAGACAGCATCTCAGAACTATGCTTAGAGACCATTTTAAACAGAAAAATTACCAATAAAAAGCACACAAATGAGAAAAAATGTGGCACTAAGTAGATTACCAAGTAGATTATAGCCTGAGAGGTGAAACAATAACTCAGGGCATCACCTTATTTAACTTCAGCCAGAAAGGTGCCTGTCAGGTGACTCAAGTGTTTGGTGTAGTGCACATGTCTGCAAACAACTGTGAAAGTGCCATGAGCATTGATTTAGTGGTTACAAAGAAATTTTATCTTGTATGCAAATTTACAAATATTGAATCCATGAATAATAATAATAGACTGTAGACTGTACAGGAATTCCTGTTATATGTTTAAATACAAAAAGCCACAAGGCAAATACAGAGCAAGAGAGAGAAATCTTAATATCTTGGGACTTGTGAAGAAAGTCTGACCAACATTTTAAATCATTATGATAATTTTAATTTTAAAAAAATGCCTAAGAGAAAGGCATAGAAGAAATATCAGATGTGAGTGTATTTAGTATTTGGTAGTTCTTAAAAAAAAAAAGAAACTGTCAAAACAGGTGTAAATGATCTCCAGCCAAAGACTAACAGACGCAGAGCTGCAATTGAAAAAAAAGTTGGGTATACTAGTTATTGCATTGACAGAGAGCACACACTAATGGGAATTTTGTGATGTCTCAGAAAGAAGTGTTCAAAAGTACTTACAAGGTTTGACCTTACGTTAGGTGATTTTTGGAGAGAGTTCAAAGTGATGCTTTCTTCTGCATTGAAAGCAATGAGAAATCAGGGGTAATTCTATGGTTGACCATCTTAGAAAATATTGACTAAATCATGGGGAGAGTATTGTGAGGTTATACCTGTAATAAGTACTGTGAAAGCTAATCATGCAAATTGGATTTTTTGTCATACCCAACTAAAACAGAGTTAAGAGGCCAAGGGAAAAAAGCACTCAGGGTACATAAGACCTCCTTGAATGCAATTCTCTGCAAGCCTGGCTGCTAAAACTGCCTGCTGTACTTGGAAGTCAGTTTTATCTAATAACTACTAAAACAACCTGCTGCTACTCTAAAACTAGTTTTACCCACCACCCTCGCTTACCAATTGGAGCTTGCCAGGTCCCCAAAAGTTTACTAGTACCAATTAAATTTCTTATAAACAATATATAACATTTCTCTTTTTATAAAACCTCTAACCTTCTCTTTGTTCTTCAGGTACATGGAAGATCACCCTATCTGTGTGCATACTCTAAATTGCAATTCTTGTTTTTCAAATACAATGTGTTAAATTTACATTTCTTTCTATATTTTGACTTCAGTGGTACACAAGCAGCAGGCATTCTTCCAGGAAAAGGAGATGTTTGGTTATATTTATGGTTTGAACAATTTTCTTTCCCTTATCTAAGTTCAGTCACAATGATAAAGTAGCCTTACTTTTGTCTTGATCTATCAAATTCACAGGGTGGCCTGGTGCAATTATGGCATTTTTACAAAATTCATATATTCAACAGGAGAGTACAAAGACCTAGCTGTGAGCACCAAGCCATCTCTTAGCAACACCATGCCTCATGGGTAATAATGTCAGGCAGGTACTGATAGTGAAGGGCTGTTTTTTCTTCTTTCTCAAGGGTACAAAGCATTAAAGGCATTCCCAATAACTGGTACTGTGTCTTCTCTAGTATAATACTATAATATATTATTGAAGACCACACAGGTAATCTGATCTGTGCATATAGGGGATGGTAGTAGAAAGACTAAAGGACACAACCTGTATTAACCTTAAAGTTTTAAAATATATTCCTGAGCAAGAAATAGAGTTTTGAGAAAAATATTGCAAAACCATAAACTATTTAAAGAGTCCGTTTTCTACATTAAATTGAGAATACTTTTTGAACAGAAAAAACACACCCTGATGGAAAAAACCAAGAGCTCTATATTGAACCTGGGTACTCCTTCTCCTTTTATTTAGTCACTTGCCTGCTTTTACTTCTGTACATGTTTTCTTCCAATATCAACATCCTCCTCTTAAAAGGGCAGTGTGAATTCTTCTGTATGGAAGTTTATATTCAAAATTCTTGGATGTACATTTTGCTGTAAACTGTTGCCTGGTTTAAGAAGCTATGTATGGATACTGCAGTTTATGGTGGAAATTAAATAATTAAAAAGATCATTATTATATGAAACAATAAACAAAGAATCATGCTGACATATATCAGTGGCCAAAATATGTTTATTAAAATTCAAATATTAATGTTATTTTAAAATATGAATATGTATCTGTCATTGTAATAGTCATATCCAAAAATGTGTCTTTAAAATGTACATTAGTAAAAAACAAAGTTTTGGATAATGATCTCCAAAAAGTAAGAAAATCACAGAGTTTAAAATTAAAAGCTAAATTGATAAAGACATTCATTTGATGCTTTAAAAAACTGTTGAATTGTGATGTTTATTCACACACACACACATATACATTCACACACAGAGCTATTAACTCTTAGAAGTGCACATTGGGCTAAACACACATACTCTAGAGCTGCAGGGTGTGGTGCCTTGGGGAATAGCAGGTAACTTTCAGGTCAGTAGGATTTGATGACATTTGAGTAGACTTCTGAATATTGAAAATATTTGATATTTGTAGGACTTATATTCTTTAACAAGTAAATTGATAACACTATCATTTTATTTCCTATGCACTCAAATACAGGAGAGTGTAGGAGAGAGAGAGAGAATGCATAATATGACAGTCCTGTATTTCCTGGCTCATATCATTTGCCTACTTATAAACATCACAGCTGAATTAGATGTGCCCCTGGGGACATGTGAGAATTCAACTTGAACTAACATATCTATCCCCACTGTCAAACCACTGGGCTTCAGCGGCTAAGTCTCAACTTCCAGACCTGCAAAGATTGTAGAGACTATTTCTTAGTCTCAGCTGGTAGAATCAACATCCTCACTTATCAGAGTCCTTTTGAATATGCCTTGAGTCTCCAGATTATGTATCTGGATCTTTATCTGGCACTAAATTGTTGACTTCTTCAAAGGCTGGTGTTACTTCCTATGCTTATTAAAGAGACCCTGCGGGATACTTTGTTATCAGAGGCATTTAGATGTATTTTACTGAATTTCTGGTCACATCAGTCACATTTCTCTTTAGTCTTTTTTTTTTGTTTTTTATTTTTTCCTCTATCCTATAACATTTCCAAATTGCAATATATTTTTTTCCTTAAAAAATGTAGAGGCAGTTCCCACTTAGATGGACAGAGCAGTGTGAAGAGGCCCACATTGTGAACTTTTATTCCAAGAACTACCACAGAGACATACAAGGAAAGCCCAGAGAAACAGACCCTTTGAAGGAGGTAGATTTCCACTGCAGGCTCTGTGGGACAGCTAAGGAACTGTGAGTGGGATTGCTTTCTAAGCTGGGAGGCTTGTAGCCTGGGGCAAGTTCTCAGCCCTGCTCACTGGCTGCATGAAAATAAAATCGATGCTGTTGTTAGGGGCATGGTGGGTGTGAGACTGGCCTTTCTGGCTGGGAGCTGTATGGTAGCAGAGTGAGGTCTGTGGCTGCTGGCTTTCCCTGACTTCCCTGGTGACCTGTCTGACACAGAAGAGACAGCCATATATCCATAACTCCATTGGCCTGGGAACCACACCCCTATCCCACACAGCAGCAGCAGCAAGCCCCACTCAAGGAGAGTCAGCTCAGACAGTCCTAACCCTACCCCCACCTGAGGGTCTTTCTCTACCTGCCCTGGTAGCCAAAGACAAACGACATAATCTCTTGGAAGCTCAATGGCCCCACCCCCACCTGACCCTAGGGCAAGCTTGTATCTTCCCTATACAACTGTAACTGATGCCCTCTTTAAAGCTCCAACTCCTGGCTAGAGGACAACCAACACAAAACCAGTGCACTAAACAAAAAAACAACGAGGACCCTCACAGAGTCCACTTCACTCCACTGCTACCTACACCAGAGTAGGTGCTGGTATCATGAATGAGAGACCTGAAGATGGCTCACATCGCAGGACTCTTTGCAGACACTCCCCATTACTAGTTCAGAACCCAGTGGCTCTGCTGGGTGGCCAGATCCAGAAGAGAAGTAACAATCACATCAGTATGGCTCTCAGGAAGCCCCATCCCTAGGGAAAAAGGTAGAGGACTGCATTTAAAGAGCACCCGTCAGACAAAAGATTCTGAACAGCAGTCCTTGAGTCCCAGATCTTCCCTCTGACATAGTCTACCCAAATAAGAAAGAACCAGAAAAATGATTCTGGTAATATGATAAAACAAGGTTCTTTAACACCTCCAAAAGATCACACTAGCTCATCAGCAATTGATCCAAACCAAGAAGAAATCTCTGAATTGCCAGAAAAAGAATTCAGAAGGTTTATTATTAAGCTAATCAAGGAGGCACCAGAGAAAGGTGAAGTCCAACTTAAAGAAATAAAAAAAGAAGAATTGATACAGGATATGAATGGAAAAATCTCCAATGAAATAAATAGCATGAATAAAACAATCACAACTTCTGGAAATCAAGGACACACTTAGAGAAATGCAAAATACACTGGAAAGTTTCAACAATAGAATCAAACACATAGAAGAAAGAACTTCAGAACTCAAAGGCAAGGTTTTTGAATGAACCCAATTTGACGACGACAAAGAAAAAAGAATTTTAAAAAATGAACAAAGCCTACAAGAAATTTGGGATTATGTTAAACGACCAAACCTAAGAATAATTGTTGCTCCCAAGGAAGAAAAGGTATCTAAAAGTTTGGAAAACATATTTGAGGGAATAATTGTGGAAGCCTTCCCTGGTCTTGCTAGAGATCTAGATATTCAAATTAAAAAGAAGCTCAAATAACACATTGGAAATTCATGGCAAAAAGATCATTGCCTAGGCACATAGGCATCAGGTTATCTAAAGTCAAGACAAAGGTAAGAATATTAAGAGCTGTGAGGCAAAGCATCAGGTAATCTATAAAGGAAAATCAACTGCAGATTTCTCAGCAGAAACCCTACAAACTAGAAGAGACTGGGGTCCTATCTTTAGCCTCTTTAAACAAAACAATTATCAGCCAAAAATTTTGTATCCAGAAAAACTAAGCTTTGCAGATGAAGGAAAGATAACAGTCTTTTTTCAGACAAAAAAATGCTGAGGGATTTCAGCACTATCAAGCCAGCACTACCAGAACTGCTAAAAGAAGCTCTAAATCTTGAAACAAATCCTCAAAATACACCAAACTAGAATCTTCTTAAAGCATAAATCGCATAGGATCTACAAAAAATAAAAATAAAAAAATAACACAATGAAAAAAGGGACAAGGTATTCAGGCAACAAATAACATGAGGAACAGAATAGTATCTCACATCTCAGTACTACTGTTGAACGTAAATGGCCTAAATGCTTCACTTAAAAGATGTAGAATGGCAGAATGGATAAGAACTCACCAAACCAAGCATCTGCTGTCTTCAAGTGACTCACCTGACACATAAGGACTCATATAAACTTAAGGTAAAGGGGTGGGAAAAAATATTCCATGCAAAGGGGCACCAAAACAGGCATGATTAGCTATTCTTTACATCAGACAAAACAAACTTTAATGCAACAGAAGTTAAAAAGGACAAAACAGACATTATATAATGATAAAAGGACTAGTCTAACAGGAAAATATCACAATCTTAAATATATATGCACCTAACACTGGAGCTCCCAAATGTATAAAACAATTACTACTATACCTAAGAAATGAGATAAACAGCAACATAATAATAGTGGGGGACTTTAATACTCCACTGACAGCTCTGGACAGGTCATCAAGACAGAAAGTCAACAAAGAAAGAATAGACTTAGATTATACCCTAGAACAAATGGATTTCACAGATATTTACAGAACATTCTACCCAACAGCTGCAGAATATACATTCTATTCATCAGCACACAGAATGTTCTCCAAGATAGACCATATAATAGGCCACAAAACAAGTCTCAACAAATTTATGAAAGTCAAAATTATATCAAGTACTCTCTCAGACCACAGTGGAATAAAATTGGACATCAACTACAAAAGGACACCCCCAAACCATTCAAATACATGGAAATTAAATAACTTGCTTCTGAATGATCATTGGGTCAACAATGAAATCAAGATGGAAATTTAAAAATTTGAATTTAAATTTAAGTTTAAATAATTAAATTTAAATTTTTAAATTTAAAATGAATGATAATTATAATTAAACTGAATGATAATAGTGACACAACCTATCAAAACCTCTGGGATACAGCAAAAGTGGTGCTAAGAGGAAAGTTCATAGCATTAAATGCCTACATCAAAAAGTTTGAGGCTGGGTGCAATGGCTCACGCCTGTAATCTCAGCACTTTGGGAAGCCAAGGTGGGGGGAATCACGAGGTCAGGAGTTCAAGACCAGCCTGACCAACATGGTGAAACTTCATCTCTACTAAAAACACAACAATTAGCCAGGCGTGGTGGTGTGCACCTGTAATCCTAGCTAGTCAGGAGGCTGAGGCAGGAGAATCGCTTGAACCCAGAAGGTGGAGGTTGCAGTGAGGTGAGATCACACCATTGCACTCCAGCCTGGGTGACAGAGCAAGACTCTGTTTCAAAAAAAAAAAAGCTTTGAAAGAGGACAAATAGTTAATCTAAGGTCACACATCAAGAAACTAGAGAAACAAAAACAAGCAAAACCAAAACCTAGCAGAAGAAAAGAAATAACCAAGATCAGAGCAGAACTAAATGAAATTAAAACAAAAGATAAATGAAACAAAAAGCTGGTTCTTTGAAAAGTTAATTAAAATTGATATACCATTCATGAGATTAATCAAAAAAAGAAGAATGAAGATCCAAATAAGCTCAATTAAAATAAAATGGGAGACACTACAACTGATTCCACAGAAATACAAAAGATCATTCAAGGCTACTATGAATGCCTTTATGCAGATAAACTAGCAAACATAGAGAAGAGGGACAAATTCTTGGAAATATATAACCCTCCTAGATTAAACCAGAAAGAAATAGAAACTCTGAGAAGACAAATAACAAGCACAAGATTGAAATGATAATTAAAAATTTGCCAAGTAAAAAAAAAGGCCAGGACCAGACAGATTCACAGCTGAATTCTATCAGATATTCAAATAATTGGTACCAATCCTATTGACACTATTACAAAACATAGAGAAATAGGGAATCCTTCCTAAATCATTCTATGAAGTATCACCCTAATACCAAAACCAGAAAAGGACATAACAATAAAACTATAGGCCAATATCCCTTATGAACATAATGACATGGTATATGTCATTGTATATTACATATAATGACATGGTATATGTCATTATGTATTACATATAATGACATGGTATATGTCATTATGTATTACATATAATGACATGGTATATGTCATTATGTATTACATATAATGACATGGTATATGTCATTATGTATTACATATAATGACATGGTATATGTCATTATGTATTACATATAATGACATGGTATATGTCATTATGTATTACATATAATGACATGGTATATGTCATTATGTATTACATATAATGACATGGTATATGTCATTATGTATTACATATAATGGTATGGTATATGTCATTATACATTACATATAATTATATATTATATATCATTATATATTATGTTTAATGAGATATTATATAATATAATAATATAATATATAATACAATAATATAATATAATATAATAATATAATATATTATATAACATAATATATAATATAATTTAATATATATTTATTATAGATATATTTATATATAATATATATGTTATATATATAAAATATATATATAATATAATATATGTATAATTATTATACATATAGTAATATAATATATAAATATATATTATAATTACATATAAGTATAATATTATATGTACATATATGTACATATAATTATAATTATATGTACATATATGTACATACAATTATATTATATAATTACATATAATTATATATTATATATCATTATATATTATGTTTAATGATATATTATATAATATAATAATATAATATAATGTATTATATAATATAATAATATAATATATATAATATACATTTATTATATATATTATATATTATATATAATATATATAATATATGTATAATTATTATACATATATTAATATAATATATATTAAGATGTATATTATAAATAATATAAATATATTATTATATATTATAAATAATATAAATATATTATATAAATAATATATTATATAATATAATATGTTACATATGATATAATATAATGATTATATAATATATCATTATACATTACATACATGATTATATATAATATGTATAATATATAATTATATACAATTTTTATGTAGTATACATTATGTTATATATTATATAATATATTGTATAATGATATATAAGTATACAATGTCTAATATTGTATATTAGATATTTAATATTACATAATTAATATTATATAAATAATATAAATTATTTATTATATATAAATATATTATTAATTATATACAAATACGTAATTATATATTTAATTTTATATAATTAATACGTAACCATATCTTATATATAATTGTTATATAATCATACATAATATATAATTATAAAGTATATATTATATATTATTGTATAGTATATTATATGTATATATTAAATATATAATATGTAATAAGAGATCATATATTTTATATATACACTGTGGAATACTACTCAGCCATAAAAATGAATGAAATAATGGCATTTTCAGCAACTTAAATGTAATTGCAGACTGTTATTTTAAGCAAAGTACCTCAGGAATGGAAACCCAATCATCAACATCGTATGTTCTCACGCATAAGTAGGAGCTAAGCTATGAGGACGCAATGGCATAAGAATGATACAATGGACTTTGGGGACTCGGGCAAAGGGTGGAAGGGATGTAAGGGACAAAAGACTATACACCGGGTACAGGGATGGGTGCACCAAAATCTCAGAAGTGACCACTAAAGAACTTATTCATGTAATGAAACACCACATTTTCCCCAAAATCTATTGAAATAATTGTTTTTTTTAATTAGAATTTCTTTGACTGGAACTAGGTCATTGATAATATGAGTATCTGAATATAAATTTTAGTTGTGCTTTTTATTAAGGTTGTCAAACTGATTTTTTAAAAATAATGTTTGCTTAACCATGTGAAAGAGATGCTATTTTCAATTTTTAATTTAAATATCACATTGAAAGAAAAAAACTATTTTGCCTATTTAAGCCATTACACATACTCATTGATAAATAAATTTCAACAATATAAAAGTATTGGAAACTTAAATATAGAATTTAGATGATAATTTGGTAGTTTTTTCATATATTAAAATAAAAGAGAGTTACTTAATATTCCTTCCTTTGAATCATCTGATTTTAAGTTCTAACTCTCGAGGTAACAATACAAGTTTAAAATTCACTCTTAGCTGTTCAAACCTACAGTTTAGTGCTGGCTTTCCAATAAAAGCTACTTTAACTTTTAGTCTGATTTCCAAACAGTAAAACAAATGTATCCTAATATAATGACTAGTTGCATATATTTATCTGTTATGTAAGAACTTAGATTAAAAAAGAGGATGATTGCAATAATAAAATGGCTTTATTTAAAAACCAATATAACAGACATCAGATAATTTTAGATGTGTTCCGATCTAATAAGGACTTTTTACTAAACAAATCAAAGTAATTTTTTTAAAGGAAATGCACTCTTAAATAAAATCTTAAGTCAATTTGTGGCATATCATGTTTAGATAACTAAAATAGAGAATGTTAAAGTTTAAGTGAGCTGTAAACTATTTCATCTTCATTATTATAATCTAGTCAGCCAAAATAGCAATTTTATATATAAATAAATAATAGTACTATATAATATATATTTTAGATGTAAAACTTATTTAATATATTATGTATTTAAACATATCAAATAAAATATATAATATAAATATGATATACTTTATCTATACATATGAAAACAAACAGAAAGTGGTTCTTTCTTGTGTCTGTCAATTTCCTGCTGGAAACTGGATTGAGAGTGAGCTGAATAAATTTACTGAGAACCCAGTATAACAGAGTGGGAGTAAATTCAAGGGCAGAACTTGGAATTTCAAATGTGGGAACCAGAAATCAATAGAAGAAAGATCTCTGTGTTAAATTTAATACTCTAAACAGTTATTGAAGCAAAGAACACCATCCAGAAAGCAATGAGAACTAGTGAATTAATACATATACTAAACAATAAAATGTTTGCAGAAAGGGAATTTGCCCTACTGAACCTCAATAGATTAGGCTAATCATTGATAAGACACTGCTAATTAATAAAGAAGAAATACATTCCCTTGATGTAGAAAATACATTACATTAGAAAAACAAGCTGCTCTGCTACCTTTTATGATTTTTTTTTGTTCATGATTTTAAGGGGTAAGTGAGCAAATTTTCTGGTATTTTCTGATATTGCTCTACCATCTGCTTCTTAAATGCAGCAATGACCTAGGTCTCTGTTCTCAAATACTCAAATTGTCCTTTGCTGGTACTTTCTGAAACAGTCTGTAAACCCATTCTTCCATTTTCACTTCCTGTCAAATGTTTATCAAATCTGCATCTCACATCTTGAACTTCATGTTCCCAAATGCCTGATAAGCATCTCCATTAAAGTATATTAAAGACAACTCAATCTTACATATCCTCCACTAATTTTTGAAGAAAAATTGGATGTTCTTAAAAATAAAACACAGCCAGTGTGGTGGCTCACGACTGTAATCCCAGCACTTGGGAGGCCTAGGTGGGCAGATCACCTGAGGTGGGGAGTTTGAGACCAGCCTGACCAACATGGAGAAATCCCGTCTCTACTAAAAACACAAAAAATTAGCTGGGCGTGGTGGCACATGCCTATAATCCCAGATACTCGGGAGGCTGAGACAGGAGAATTGCTTGAACCAGGGAGGCAGAGGTTGCAGTGAGCGAAGATAGCATCATTGCACTCCAGCCTGGGCAACAAGAGCAAAACTCTGTCTCAAAAATAAATAAATAAAAAAAATAAAAAACAGCAGAAAAGTACAATACCCATTTCCCTATCACTCGATTGAATCTCAACAAGTATTGTGGTACGGTTTTTACCACTTTTTTATTTTTAAGCATAACTCCTCAATTATTTTTATAAAAATAGCATGTTTCCATTATAAATATTTCAAGCATTTCAAAAAGTATGAGGATAAAAGGAAAATATCAGATCGAATCCCATGACCCAAATCAGGAACACTGAGTATCATTGCAGAGAAATAGTATAGATTCAAACCTTACCACTAGTTCTTTGACACAACCACACCTTTACCAAATTCAATATTTAATTCACCTTTTATCTGAATAGATGTAGTGGTTAAGTAGACAATCTCCCATCCCACCCAGAAGAGCACAGAGGTGCTGTATTTATTGAGCTTGTTCATGTTGAGCCAGTCATTCAGTCTATTTTATTCCTACAAGGCCCATATGCTGGTTATAAACTTTTAAAGGTATTTTTTCCTTCAGACATTGTAGACTTTGTCACATTATCTCCTGACATCCCGTCTGTTAGTCTGCTTTCTTTTGTTTTGTTTTTAAAGAGATTTGAAAGGACTATGATAATTTTTACCCATGGAGCAATTTGTTTTCCTTCCTGGATTGCCAAATAATTTTTTTTCTTTCTCCAATCTCAATTTTGTTAAAGTTTTTAACAATTTAACTTCCTCTACATTTGTTAAATTTCTCAGTTTTATTACATTCTTTAGGATTCTTTTTAGATATTTACGTGCAGCTTTTTCTCCATTTTAAGAAAATACTTTTTATTGTTCACTTTGGACATCTGCATTCTAGAAATATATTACAATATTCCTTTATTTGTTTAAATGTTTTGTTTTTAAATGTATTTGCAGCGACTATGATCATCTCAAGCCTTTCCACTGTGACAGTGATTAGATTTTTAGTGGCTTATCTTCTCTTTATTTTTCTTTCTAATTTTAAAGTTCAAATTGTCTGACACTGAAATTTGCTCTGACCATGTAAGAATTCTGGTCATCCTTCCCACTGAGGACAGTTTATTTTCTCCTCTGAGCTATAGTTTGAGGCTCAGTATGCCTTAGAATGGATGATGAGAGGAAGTGAAAATTCTTAGTTGCGTTGATAACGCTATGGTCTATTTTAGAACAAATGGGCTATGCTTTTTCTTCTGATAATTGTAAAAATATCTGTACTGGAGTTCATTCTCATAAATGTCAAGAGCAAGGAAGGAAGACCAATTTTTATGTGATCTCAATTATTTACCCAGTTTAAGAATAGCCCTGAAGGATTTACCTTGTTCAGGAAAAAGCAAAAATTTCCTTCATTTGTTTTCCCCATTATGCAGACGTATTTGCATAAGTTCTTTCCACTAATTCTTAACAAAAAATGAAAAAGCAAATGATATGTTTCTCTCCAGATTTAGAGATAATATTAATAAGAATCTGGGATACTGTAAACTCAATTTTATATTACCAAGGAGTAGAGAAGTATACTTCTCCTTTACTCAAGGATCTTCTACAATGAAATCCAATGTTTACAAGTATAAGAGATTAGAATATTCTCCTTTTTAAAATTATCACATGAGTTGCTTTATTTCATTTGATCTTACCATGTTTAGCTTATTTCACTGAATTTCAGGAAAGTCAAATACCGAGACTAGTTTCAAACAGCATTTTTAACCTGAATTTCCAATCAGCTTTCTATTTATGCTGATCTGAAGATATCACTGTTTTTCTAGTCACAAAAATTCAAAACCCTGGAGTTCTTTTTTATTCCTTATTCTTGCTCCTCTAAAAATCCAATCAGCCATCAAAGTACATCAATTCTAAGCCGAGAAAACCTTGATGGCTCTTGATATTTTTTGTCTCTGAGCTGTATGTTCGTAGTTCCATCCTACATTCTTTCTATAATGGACTATTATGCAAACCTCTTAACTAGAATTCCAACCCTGTCCTTCTAAAATAATGAAGAAATAAGCCTTTATTGATACCCATTATACAAAATTTATCTTCTCTAATTATAAAATATTATAAAATATATGGCTTTTGTGTTATTAAGAACATTTCCCAAATTACTCACTTAACCAGGGACAGAACTGGGATTTGAGCCCATATGTGAGAAATTCCATTACTGTACCCATTCCACTACTCTAAGTATTTTTCCATTTATTTATATGATACCTAAGCCAGTATATGCATGGTGGATGCTTCCATTTTCAAAGAGTTAAGATTAAAAATGCTTTATGAAAATCTACATCTAAAACAGCATTAAAGTCTATATCTTTAAAAAAAATCAGCTTTTAAAATTAGATACCTAAATTAAAAAATAATGTTGCCCTATCTTCTTTCTGACTTATTACCAAAACCTAGTAAAAATATTTTGTACTAGAATATTAATGAGAATAATTATACTTACTCATTACACATTTATTAATGTTAAGAACCCTGATCAATTGGGAAGAAAGATAAAATGAAAGGAAATTATCCCTTTTCTTACAACTCAGTTATTCTCATTGGAAGTCAAATAATTGGGATATCTAAGTGTCATATTGCAAAAAAAGAAAAACTTTCTGTCTTTTTTCTCTCAATCAGTAACTCTAGTGATTACTTAATAATTTTATGCAGGAAAAAGGAGGACTATTTTTAATTACTGTTCATTTTAGTATAGGTGAAGCATTTTGGGACTTTTTCACCTAATATTTTCTTTTGATGTAAATGCTTTTTCAGGGGTAGGGGATCTAGAATTCACTGTGTTAGAGTTGTATGTATTTTCCAGTGGCCAAATGATATTCAATTTCATTATGCATTCTAATTTTAAATTTTTTTGAAATTATAAAGCTACATTTCAACCCATATGTGTGTAAGTAATGTGTTCTGGAACCTATTATGTATATTCAATAATATGTGTCCTTTAAAATAAATAGTAAAGTCCTCTTGCCCTTTGAAGAGCTGTAACTCTTTTTCAAGGAAGATATTATGATAAATTTCTGAATCAGCTTTGTGCTCATACTACAACTAACTTTGCTGCAGACATTGGATTTTCAATATCAAATCTCTATGGTCTAAATATTCAAATTGACTAATATCAGATAGTGAAAGAAAATAAGAAAATAGGTTTCACTAAGCACCTAATGTATGGCAAACTATATGTCAAGCCTATTTCATTTACAATATCATTAAATCCTAAAAAAGTCCTGTAGAGAAATACTTTATACAAACAAAGCAAGTGACTCAACACAAAGGCTCACAAATACACTCTTCTTAGAATATGTTTTATCAATTCAACTAAAATTTGCTAACTGTCTAATATTTAGTTAGCTTTGAAAATATGAATTTTAAACCTATACTTTAGATCCCTAACCTTGAAGTGATACTTATTCAATCTCAGATCAACTGAGTTAGATAATGATTGGCTCATGATAATAGAATTTCCAAGCAGCCACTTTCTGGTAGGCAGGAGAAATCAAGTAAATACCTACTGATTCGTGACATGAAGCAACGAAGCATTGTTGCTGACTGCTAGAAATTGACAACAATCAATCAAAGTGACATGTAGCAATTAGAAACAAGGTAGCTGTAATTGAACAAATGTGTCAACCAGCTTATAAGCGAAAAGGTAGTCACAAATAGCTACAAGACCTAAAACACTGGATCTATTCATTAATCAAAGGGCAGATTTCATAGCTATACTCTGTAGTAATACTTCCAAATAAGGTCTACTTTAGTTTTCAAGTGTCATCTAAGTAAAACAAAATAGATACATGTACAGTCATACATAATTAAGGTGCAAAAGTATGTTTTACAAGAAATGTTCTATTGGCTTAACATTCATTCTTTTATTTTTTTACTTTTTTTTTTGGAGAGACAACACCTTGCTCTGCCCAGGCTGGTCTCAAACTCCTGGCCTCAAGTGATCCTTCCACCTAGGCCCAAACAAAATTGCTATGGTGTGAAAAGTTTCAAATAATTTTATCCAGCATTTTTGCAACATGGAATATTTTATCTCTTGAGAATGAAGGATGCTTCCCATAAAATAGTGCATTTTCAGTCATAGTAGCAGGACAACCAGAAATTGTTTATGGTGATACATTTAAACAGGAAGCATACAAAATAATACATTTTTCATTGTATTAATTTTGTTATTTGGTTCATAAGGGAGTTTAAAATGAAATAGATAATTTTAGTAGCAAAAGCTACTGTAGGCTATTTTGGTACATTTTCTGAAGTGCTATTCAGACCCCTGTGGTCAAAGAATATAAAGTTTTAGTTATGTAGAATAAATAAACTGAAATATCTAACCTAAAGCATGAGGACTATAGCTAACAGTATTGGATGGTATTCTAGAAATTTACTATGAGAATAGATTTTAAGTACTTTTTCCACACACACACACAGAGTAACTATATAAGATGAGGGATATGATAATTTGCTTGACTTTAGTAATTATTTTATTATATATACATATATCAAAACATCATGATGTATACCTTAAATATATGCAATAAAAGTAAATTAAAAAATAACTTGGAAGACTGAAGTCCAAGGTAACATTCTAATATTTGTATAATAAAGAATTGTTTTTTAAATGAATTTCTCATCAAATATTTATACAATTTTATATGATATGCCTTTATAATCATTTATACATTTAAAATAGGATGGTGTGTAGCACACGATGATGGCTGTCAGCCATACTGGCTTTACTGCTTTTATTACTACAATGTATAATAAGGTAGGGTGGAGTTAATGTTAGTAAAATGTTGCTTAATTAGTTGTCTCACATAAGAGTAGGTAAATGTAGGGATTTTTAATCAAATTGAATATTTTCAAACCCTGATCTAAGTTTATATATAATTTATAGGAGATACAATATGTATATGCTCTTATTTGTAAAGATACGTAGGATTTTTTACTAGTTTGATTATGTTGAGCATAGTTTTGGACAATGGAATGCACTTGCAAATTGACTGGATGGTAGTAGTGGATATGTGACCACTGATTGTTGGAAATAAAACAAGTCCTTAGGGAAAGAAAAATGTAGATTAAACTAGAACATGACCCAGATTTCCTATATCTTCTTAGGGCTCATTCTGCTTCAGTGTATCATACTTGATTCTATCATAAGTATTTGAAATTTTGTAGTAAAACAAATATGTATAGATTTGAAATTAGGATGTGCAAATTTTATTCATGAGGAAGGAAACTAGAATAAAATTATTTACTTCATTTTTCATACAATCAGAGAATGAGCTAATGGAAAACCACATTGTGCAATCAGTGCAAAGTAACCCTTAGAATGATATGCTTTTCCTGAAAATAGGAAATTATGAAACTACTACAACTGTAGATAGTCCAAGTCATGCAGCTCCAAAAGAACCAGTACCACCACCTTTGTGGACAGAGGATGCAAACTACTCCCTGTGGCTTTTCTGAAATGTGTCTGGTAGAAAAGAGAGAACTGGTAAGCAAAATTTATTCCCAGTAATAAAGCTACCAAACATTGAAAGTACAAACATGGATAAAAAGTTAAAAAAAAAGTATGCTTCCTTTCGTCACCTTGATGAGCTATAGTTTTCAAATATGAGAAAAAGAAAGTAAATAGATCTCTCTCTATATATGTAAAATATATATAACTATATATTATATTATAATTATTATATGTAATTATAATATTTTAATGTCTGGTGAATTTAGAGGTGAGTAATCTGTATGTTTCAGGCAATTAATGTCATGTTATTATTAAAGTTTTATGGGCTTCCTAATCAATGTTTAGATCTTAAAGCTATTAAGCCTTATTCATTCATATTATCTTCCTTTTCCAAAATTCACTGCACAAATCCTTAATTTTCACTTTTATCTTTTCTACATTTTCATATACTTATAACTGTCAGCCACTAGGGTGATGGAGAGATTGAGAGCCTTTCCTTTAAATCACAGAGAGGCCATGTCAAAAGGTCATCAAGGATGGAAAATGCAGGCACATTCTGAAACATCGAGCACTGTACTTCTAACTAGGTCTGATAGACACATAAAAAAATCTCATAAATGCAAATAGCATTCCAGAACAAAAGATTGTCACTTCTTTCTTTGAAAAATAACTGTCTAGCTTATCTGTCTTTCCTCACACTGACAATTGCCTTCGTAAAAGCAAAAGATACACAATATGGATTGAAAGGTGTATTTCATGTTTATGCAGAGAAAAAAAGTGCATTTCTAATAAATGAATAGTGAGATGTAAATGAGAAAAAAATACCTATATGGCACAGGAAGATCTCAGAAATAACAATTGAACTAAGTAGTCCCAACAAAGATTAGTAGTTCTTGGGCAGTAGCAACAACAGATCATTGATTTTAAAAACACTGTAATTTTTTTAAACTATAATCACAATACCTATTTCTGCTGATCTTTCAAAACAGACCTCCTTTGGTTAGTCATTTTAAAGATGACTGTATCAGAAGAAAGAATTGTCATCCAGCAGATGGCAACGAAAGGGAAAGAGACACATTTTATCCAGGAAAAACATAGTCGAACCTTCTTATAAATCCATGGGAACTCTGTGAAGAATATTCATAAAAATATTAATTAGTTGGCAGTTATCAAAAGTGACAAATTTATCTGATGTCTTTAGGATTTATATGTAAAAATAGCACAGCTAAAGAAACATCTATTGGTCTTGTAGTATTTATAAGGAAATATTCTATGCCTCATATAAATTTTTTTAAATGTGTAATATAATATCACATGTTCCCTGTTATCAAGAAATACAATCTAATGAGACATATAGGACATGTCCACAACTAAAAATACCGCCTGCCAAATGATTATTGGTATAATTAAGGGATATATAAACTGCGGGAGTACTTAGAAGAAGGAATTTAGTGTCTCTAATATGAACACTCAAACATACCTCTTACTGAATCAGTAAGAATTCCTTCAGCAGGAAGTTTTGGTGCAGACAGGAAAAATATAATAATGAAAAGACACTTATATAAAAGAAATGACAAGCTAGCATAAAGCTTTTGCAATAGCGCTTAACATATTTCTTCCCAGTTGGTTCTACTTCTACTATCTCGGTCCTTGTGGAGCCGTGGATATGGGGCCTTGTCTAGTCTAGTCAGTGGCTCTCTCTTTATCAATTTGACATAGTTTTTTGGCACAGTTCACTGAACTCTTTACATGGCAGTCAGGGAATCTTTCACCATAAAATACTACAAACCTCCTGGTATTTTAGAAACTATACACATGAATGAATGAAATGCATGAAGACTATTTCCCTCAAAATATATATTATAAAACCTCAGAGTTTGTATGACAAGTTCTATTGTACTATTTTACTATTATGTAAAAATTCTACTGTATTGCTATATTGTAGATATTATTGAGAAGATATATATCTTAATAATATCTTAATAACAAACATACTAAATATAATAAATATTATAATATGTGTGTACATATGTAATATTTACTATATTAACTATGTTTATACCACAAATATATATTATGTAATATTTTATGCACATATATAATTGTGTATATATATTCATATGTATGATATTCATATATAATATTCATATATATAAATGAATGAGACATTGGGCCTGCAATACTCTTACATGAACTGAAAATACATTTATTTCTTATGGAGCTAAAGGAGTTACAAGTGAATATAAATTACTTTAAAATAATAATATTGGCTGACCTTCCATAGCTACATGACACTAGAAAATACCAATGATTTATTTCTTTAATATTTAATAAATAACAACTTATAAATCTTCAGTATGTAGTTGGGTCACATATTGCTTTATTTTACCCACTCCATCAATTTTAGTTCATGTATTTAGAGTATGCACATTTAGAATGTTCATTTGTATAGTTGGATTAATATCAACCATGTTTATAATTGATTTGTATTTGCTGTACTTGTTCCTGCTTTCTTTTATTGTCTTATTCTCATTTCCTGCTTGTCTTTTATTTTCACTGCAAACTGCTTTTTCAGTTTCAACTAACCATTTTCTTATTCCATTTTCTCTTCTTCTTAGCATATCAGTTATACCTCTTTTTAAATAGTTTTTTCTTGTTGCCCCTAGAATGTGAAACATACATGTACAGGCATTCTAAGTCTACTTTTAAATAACACTATGACATTTTACATATAGTCCAGTAATTTACTATGGGATATTTCCAATTCTTCTATTCAGACTACGTTTCTACTTGCTTTTTAGCTTGCTTGTAATTTTTTTGTTGAAAGCTGTATGTGGTTTATCAGGGAATAGAAACCAAGTAAAGTAAGACTTTAGTGTTAAATTTTATGTTAAACTGACTAGGGCTTGGGCTGTGTGTTTAGTTTAGAAGTTTAGTTTTCTGTTATGTCTTAGATATTTTTTCTCCCCTGTGGTCTTTGAGTTTTCTTTAGAACTCCTTTAGTGCAATCTGCACTGTGGAAATCCATTGTTATAACACTGGAGCCCTGTTGATGTGGTGGTATGGGGAGGGCAAATGTTTTATAATCATTTGTTTAACTCTCAGTCTTTTAGAAGACCTGTTACCCTTACAAGTGTTTTTTTAACTGCCAGATGAAACAAGAAGGCTTTAGGGATGATGTTGGCTGAGTGCTGTTCTCTCAGATCCATAAGGCTCTGATAGAGATTTTCTTCCTGCAGAGTAGGTCTTTGTTATGGAGATAATTTGCCATATTTCAAAGTGGTTATGTTCCCCTGACCCTGCCAAAAATATTGGGGTATATTGCTTGGCTTTTAACTCTGAGGACCTGGTATGGTACCTGAAGCAAAAACTCCACAAAAGTTCCTTTCCCTATCCAGCCCCCAACACCACACACATACAAGACTGTGGTTCCCAGGTATTTCTTTCTTTTATTCTAGTCCACACTTATCCCCAACAATTCATCAAAATTGCTATTCAAGCTTTTCTGTCACTTCACGGTTCCATTGGTTTCTGCTCCATGCAAGCTGACCTCAGCTCTGTCTCTCTAGAACTGTTTGTATCTCCAGTTTCCAGGGTACCGGTCTTTCCTGTGACTTGAATTGTCTGGTAGTTCTAAGAAATGTCATTGATTTTTATTTTAGCTTTTCTCTTCTTGTAAGTTTGGGAGTGATAACATCCATCCTCTTTACATGTTGTAGAAAAGCAGAAGTCCTGAAGTCCTGTGCTTTTTAAATTGTGTGTGTGTGTGTGTGTATGTGTGTGTGTGAGAGAGAGAGAGACAGAGAGAGAAAGGAGAGAGAGAGAGTGAGAGAGAGAGAGAGAAAGAGAAAGAGAAGAAAATTTTAAGTACAAGGCTAAGGGCAAGGCATCTATCACAGATCTAAGAATGATGCTGAATATTAGAAATGAAGAGATTTTCATTTGGGAAAATATTATTAAGGGTATGCTTATATCTAGATCTTGTGAGGACAATAAACCGCTATCATCTCCAAGATTATTTGGTAGCAGAAAGCACATAGTATGCATAGATAGGGTTTTCGGTAAAAAAAATACAGTTCTTAGGGTTCTGAAATATCAATAAACACTGTAGAAATGAGATGAAGTTGTGGCAATATTAAAGTTTTCAGCATATTCTTATAAAGCACGACAATTAATTTATTGTTAAGAATAGGTAATTTCTTTCGGATAAAACTACTGTAATGGGCCTTTTAGTTACCCAAAGGTCAACAGATAAGATTTAACTGAAACTGTGAGACTTAGAGACATAGAAGTTTCAAAGAGCTGGGAAATCATTGCTTTGAGGTAAACTGAGGCATAGGGAAAACTAAATTGTATTAGAAAAACATGGTATGGTTAGAAGTAAGAAACATTGGTGGAAGAGAAGGCATAATATGCACTCCAAATGTAACCTGTTAATTTCAGTTTTTCTAGTTTGGTTAAAGAAATCATGACCAGATGTTAACAAACATTCTAGGCTAGTGAAACCTCTGGTCTCGTGCATACAACAAATTACAATTTACCTGTTCCAGAAAATTTAGGATGCTTCCAAGATTTCACTATAATAAACAACACACTGATAAAGATGTGTATGTGTGTGTTTGTATGTGTGTATTCATCTTTTCTCAGCGCACATATGTAGACACTTATTCACTAGAACAAATAACATGTTGTCAGAAACATTTTGTGCTCCTGGATATAACATAATTGGCAATTGTAACTGCAATCTGACAACAAGAATGTACAAAATATAATACCAGTTTCTCAAACTTATCTTATTCAGCCATAAAGTGAACGGTCAGATAACATTCTATGTTAACACATGTGTTAACACAGAATGCTCAGAGTTGTAAACTTTTCATCTTTTCTAACTTTTATCTTTTGATCACTTTTTTCTTTCTTAAACTGACTTATTTTTGTTTACCAAAAAGTTGTACATATAATGGCTATTTGTATTTTTTCTTTTATAAAGTTATTATTCTTTCTCAGGCAAAATTTAATATTAGGGTATATAGTCTTGTTTGTTGTTCAATATATTGAGATTATTTGTTACTTATTTAATGTTAGATTTATATGCTCTAAACTATGGTCTCTAGTGTGTTCTTTGTCTTCAATTTTGGAATTCATATATTTTTAATATCACTGATATCATTTGGATGTTTTGTCTCCTTCAAATTTCATATGAAGTGTGACTTCCAGTATTGGTGGTAGGCCTAGTGGAAGGTGTTTGGATCATGTGGGAGGATGCTTCATGAGTGGCTTGGTGTTTATTTCACAGTAATGAGTGAGTTCTCATTCTATGAGTTTACATGAGATCTGGTTATTTAAGAGTCTTGCACCTCCTCCCTCTCTTTCTTGCTACATCTCTTTCATGTGATATGTCTCCTCCCCCTTGACCTTCCACCATGATTGTAAGCTTCCTGAGGCCCTCACCAGAAGCAGATGCTAACACTATGCAGCTTGTACAGTCTGCAGAAGTGTGAGTCAAATAAATTTCTTTTCTTTGTAAATTACCCAGGCTGAAGAGGTTTTTTACGGCAACACAAACGAACTAATACAACTACCATTTTAAATTTTTAGCTAGTTGAATATATCAATCACTTCTATATCCACCTTATATGTTTTTCTGATGCTCAGGAAAAAATTCGTATAACTCTTAAATATTCACTTGCGTTTACTTCTGGCTTTGTATCTTTATATTCCTTATTTAACTTTCCAGCTTTTCTGGGATTTGTGTTTGTTGACGGTGTAACATCAAATTTTGAATACATATTTTTTCCTCAAAATTACCCAGTGTCTTGAACAACCTGAGAAACACTTAGTTTTCTACAACTATTTGAAAAAATGCCTGTTTAAATAATCATATTTTAAATAATGTAATATAATTTGAACTTTGGTGTCCTCATGACCCAATCTTTATATTGTTTTC
The DNA here is from genome assembly GCF_028885625.2 of Pongo pygmaeus. Taxonomy (NCBI): domain Eukaryota; kingdom Metazoa; phylum Chordata; class Mammalia; order Primates; family Hominidae; genus Pongo; species Pongo pygmaeus. The sequence goes on from NC_072376.2 coordinate 146,940,351, forward strand.
AAAGATACAGTCATCAAAATCAGAAAGCTTGATGAATAATGACGAGCTTTACCCTAAATCTCCTTAAGATTTATCCTTTTAATCATGGAACCTCATTAAGCATCCTATTTATTCAGCCCCTCATTCTTAAGTGTTTCCACTCAAAGAAGACACTAAGATATCTCTCTCATATTCCCTATCCTCCTGTGCTCTTGATCCCCAACACAGAACTTTATGATTCTTTATAGAACATCACTCATCAGCCTAATGACATTTTCTAGAAACTCAATGTTACTTCTGTGTTAATCAAGGGAAGCACGCAGGGCCTACTAGAAAATATAAATTGTTATTTCTCTCATAACTATTTTTCTAAAAAAGTCATAGATGATAACATATTTTCTTTGTTTCATATAAGTGCCAACATTGCTTTCTGAGATTTCTATTTGATTCCATTAATGTATCTATTCTGTACCTATAAAACTTTATTATTATTACACCTTTACAATCATTTGGTAAATCATATTACGCCAGTATGTTCATTACTCTCTTGTTTAAATTGCTTTGTCATTGTTTCTTATTTGTTGTTTCACATAGATTTTTAAGATATTTTTCAATATTAATAAATACTCATTTGGAGTTCTAGGGAACTTATGTTAATACACAAAATAAAGATAAAGGCATATCTTCGTAATAATTTTCTTCTAATACATGAGCATACTGTAGATTTCTACTGAAGCTGAATTTTATTTTATTGGCATAAAGTAAATTGAAATAAAATTAATAGAAAACATAAAAATTGGCAAAGATAATAAAAAGTTGATAGCCCTGTATAATTTTAATTGACATTTATATAATATGAAGTAGAATGTAACGAGGTGGTTCAATTTATAGCCTGAGAAGAAAAATTCAGTTCATGTGCATTGCTATTATTCCATTTAGTATATTGAGTTATTATTTTTAAATAACCTTTGCTTAGTAAAATAAAATAATCAAACTTTACTAAAATGCTCCTCACCAAAATTTTGTAGAAATGCTTTTCAATATCTTACTACAGAAGACACCTAATAGAAACAGGAAATAGAGGAAAGCCTTTGAGGGAAAAGTGTGACCATTTTACATTTGAAATCCTTAATAGAAGTATTTGAGTGCATTTTATCTGAAAATTAAGAACCTGGGGAAGTGAGTAAGTTGAAGTAACTTAAAAGATGACTAAACATCCAATAAATTTTAACTGTTATTTTGTCAGTAATCGATGCAAGTGATATATTAAATTTGGAATATTTTTGAATGCCTTGGTTTTCTACATAAATAATGTCATTTTCAGTTGTATTTTTCTCTTATAGATTCTGAATATCAACTCCAGTATTTTTTATTTTATTTTGTTATATTGTCTTAAATTGCCTAAAATCTTCTGAGCAACGTTAAAAAGTGGCAAGCAGGCCTGGCGCTGTGGCTCACGCCTCTAATCCCAGCACTTTGGGAGGCCAAGGCGGGAGGATAATGAGGTCAGGAGATCGAGAACATCCTGGCTGACATGGTGAAACCCCGTCTCTACTAAAAATACAAAAAATTAGCCAGACGTGGTGGCAGGCGCCTGTAGTCCCAGCTACTCGGGAGGCTGAGGCAGGAGAATGGCGTGAGCCCGGGATGCGGAGCACAGTGAGCCAAGATCGCGCCACTGCACTCCAGCTTGGGCGACAGAGCCAGACTCTGTCTGAAAAAAAAAAAAAAAAAAAAAAGTGGAAAACAGAGGTGCAGCTTTATTTTATTTATTCAATAAATATTTACTAAGTTTAGCTTACCTAAGAAATATTATATTGATCTAGTCCTCAGGAAATTTACATTTTAGTAGGAAAGACAGACAATCTCTAAATAATAATATAAATAGACAATTATGAATTCAAAAAGTATAGTTTGTGTTGCCAGATAAAATAAAGAACACTCAGTAAATTTTGAATTTCAGATTAATAACAAATAGGTTTAGTTTTTTTTAAATTTTAGTATGTTTTATAAATTTTTTATAAGAATTACCCATGTATTGCATAGCATATACTTGCTTTAGTACCTTTTATGTTTCTATAACAGAATACCACAGACTGGGTAATTTATAAAGCTTTTCCTTTTTTCCAAAGTTATAAAAATTTTAGGTAAGCACATGATCAACTAGAATAAAAAAAGTACCTTCCCCAGTATCCTTTGTAGATAGATATGTTCATGTGTTTAAGTTTCAACCAAATCGGTGGAAGTGGAAGTTGCGCAGCCCTTCTGAGAAATATCCTGAAGTGATATTTGGGGTACATTGTCCCTTTCTTCTTCCATTTATTGGTACTGCTGCTTGGAATGTGTAATTTCTGGAACTCATCTTGGACGCTGAGTAGTAGAGCCACACATAGAGATGCTAAAGCTGAAAGCTGGAAGGAGCTTGGGTGCCTAAGTGTGCTATGACATAATTTCTTAGTCTTAGATTTGTTACCTCTGAACTTTAACAACTGGGGGCAAATATTTATTTAAACCACTGTTCTTTTTTTTCTCTGTAATTTGTTTCTATATGAATTCTAACTCACGCTTTCTCCTATTGTTTGTCCCCTCTTTAATTTCATTTTGCTTTTTCATTTTGTAGCTCTATTCACTGGTCTCTCCCTTCTTCTTCACAAATTATAATTTTACTTTATCTTCATTTTATCCCTTTTCTTTCTTTTTAAAAAATAATTTTAATGTGGTCAAATATGCATAACATGTACTTCTTTAACCATTTTAAATTGTACATTTCACTGACATTAAGTTAATTCACATTGTTCTGTAACCATTACCACCATCCATCTTCATAACTCTTTTTGTCTTGCAAAACTGAAACTCAGTACACATTAAACAATGTAACTCTCCATTCTCCCCTTCCCACAGCTCCTGACAACCACCATTTTTACTTTTTGTCTGAGTTTGACTATTTTATGTACCTAATATAAGTGGAATCATACAGTATTTGTCCTTTTTTATCTGGTTTATTTTACTTAGAATATTTTTAAGATTCTTCCATGTTGTGGCATGAATAAGAATACCATCCCTTTTTAAAGCTGAATAATATTCCATTGTACATGTATGTTACATTTTGTTTATTCATCAATGGACACTTGAGTTCCTTTCACATTGAGCTATTGTGACTCATGCTGCTATAAACATAGATGCACAAGTATCTGTTCAAGTTTCTGCTTTCAATTCTTTTGTCTGTATGTCCAAAAGTAGAATTGCAAAATCACATGACAATTTCATTTTTAATTTTTTGAGGAACTGCCATTGTGTTCCATAGCAGCTGCACTATTTTGCATTCTCACCAGAAATGTACATGGGTTCAAATTTCTTCACATCCTTTTTTCTGTTGTTGATAATATTCATTGTAATAGGTGTGAAGTGGAATGTCATTGTGGTTCTTATTTATATTTTTCAAAGCTTCAATGATATTAAACAGCTTTCAAGACTGTATTGGATATTTGCGGTGTTTTTGAAATTCCATGTGAGTTTTACAATGAATTGTTAATTTTCTACAAAAATAACACCATTGGGATTTTGGTAGGGATAGCATTTAATCTGTACATCACTGAATAATGTTGAGATCTTAACAAAGAATTCTTGCCATCCATAAACACGAAATGTCTTTCTATTTATTTGTGTCTGCTTTAATAACTTTCGGCAAAACTTTGTAGTTTTCAGAGGGCAATTGTTTTACCTCCTTGGCTAAGTATGTAAGTATCATTTTCTTTTTAATGTTATTGTAAATGAAGCTGTTTTCTTAGCTATTTTTTCTAATTCTTTAGCATATAGAAACACAATTGATTTTATATGTTGTTTATTGTATCCTGAAACTTTGCTGAACTTTATTAGTTTTTAGCTTTCTTGTGGAATGTTTAGTTTTCTACATAGAAGATGCTGTCATTTATGAACAAAGGTATATTTACTTCTTGCTTTCTATTTTGGATGCCTTTCATTTCTTTTTCTTTCCTAATTGCTCTGGCTAAGGTTTCCAGTACTATGTTAAATAAAAGCTGCAAAAGCATGTATTATTCTCTTGTTCCTAATCTCAGAAGAAGAGCTTTCAGTTTTTCGCCATTGAGTATGTTAAGTGTGGATTTTTTGGACGTTCTATATTATATCGAGATAGTTTCCTTCTATTCCTAGTTTGTTGAATGTGTTTGTCATAAAAGAGTGTTGAATTTTGCCAAAAGCTTTCTATGCATTTGGATGATTATGTGTTTTTCCCCTTCATTCTGTTAATGTTATGTATTACATTGATCAGTTTTCATATTTTGAACCATCCTTGCATACTAGGAAAAAAATCCCACTTGGTCATGGTGTATAATTCTTTCATGTGCTATTGAATTCCCTTTGCTAGTATTTTTTTAAAGAATTTTTGCATTGATATTCATCCAGGATATTGGTCAATAGTTTTCTTCTCTTGTAGTGTTTTGTCTAGCTTTGATATCAGGATAACGGTGACTACACAGAAGGCATTAAAAAGTATTCCTGTTCTTCAATATTTTCAGAGTTTGAGGATTGACATTATTTTTTCTTCAAATGTTTGGTAGAATGCACCAGTGAAGCAATCTTGTCCTGAGTTTTCTTTGTGGAGAAATTTTTGATTACTGATCGATTCTCCTTTACTAGTTATAGGTCTATTCAGGTTTTCTATTTCTTCATGATTTTATATGGTTAGTTTGTGTGTTTCTAGGAATTTGGTCATTTCATGTAGGCTATATGGTTTGTTGGTGCTTGATTTTTTGTAGTAATATCATATAATCCTTTTTATATCTGTATAATTAGTGGTAGTATTACCACTTTCATTTCTGATTTTAATTATTTTTGTCTTCTCTCTTTTATTCTTAGACAATCTAACTAAAATTTTCTCCATGTCTTTTCAAAGAACCAATTCTTGATGCTATTCATTTTTTAAATTGTTTTTCTCTTCTCTAGATTATTTCTCTCTGTTCTAAACTTTAGTATTTTTTTCTTCTACTAGCTTTGTATTGTTTGTTCTTTATCTAGTTTCTTCAGGTATAAAGTTTGATTTTTGACTGGAGATCCTTCTTTTTCAATATAAGTATTTTAGGCACTAATTTCCTTCTTAATTGCATTTCATAAATTTTCATATGTTATTTTAAATTTTTATTTCTCTCAATAAAAATTTTCTAATCTTTATTGTGCTATCTTTTTGGCCCATTGGATATTTAAGAGAGTGTTGTTTAATTTCCACATATTTATGCATGTTTTAATTCCTCTTCTAATATTAACTACTAGTTTCATTTCATTGTGATCAGAAAAGATAATTTGTATAATTTTAATATTTTAAAATTTTTAATCATTTTTAATTTAAAAATGTAAAAATGTATTAAAGGCTTCTTTGTACCCTAACTTTGGTTTATCCTGGAGAATACTCAATGTGCTCTTTTCATCCTTTAATTCCTCTATTCCTCTTTATTTTATTGTTTACATAAGATGTAACCAAGACTATAATCTTTCCATTTATTGCATTTTTAAATAAAATTAATTTAGTTCATCTGAATTTTAAATAATGAGACCAGATTTCTTGTTTATAAAGGAGAAAAAAACATGTATACGTATTATTTTGCATGTATATTTTCCTGGGATGTTTTTACGTTTTTAACAGTTCTTAAAAATATCACCCATTATTGTTTTTAATGATGCACCCTCCTGCCAGGTCTTCCCTCATTTTTAAAGAACTATTGAAAACACAGTCATGAGTAAGACCACTTGAAAACAGATAACCTTAACTTTCAAACTTGAAGAATGTGTAAATTAAAACTGTTTATCCATTTTCAATACTTCTAATGTGTGAGTTTTCTGCTACAAGCAATTCTCCAATTTTTTTCTGTGGATACCAACTGGTGTCCTACAATTTAGTTCAATTCTGCCACTAACCACCCAGAGTCAGTATAGATTCCATAGTGCCACACTACTTCTCCCATTTCAGATTCTAGTCACTAGAAATGGTTGACTAGGACACTCACACTTTTTTCAGACTTGGCTATAAGTTGGGGTTTCCAACAATCCCCTCCTCATTTTCGATAATTTACTATAATGGCTCATAAAACTCAGGGAAACACTTTACTTATGTCTGCCAGTTTATCATAAAGGACATTATAAAAAGATATAAATGTCATCCAGATGAAAAGGTACATAGCATGAGGTTCAAAATTCCCAAACACGGGAGTTTCTGTTCTTGTGTAGTTGGGATATGTCACCACCCATCATGGAGATGCATTCGCCAATACAGAAGCTTTCCAAATCCCATGCTTTGGGATTTTTATGATGGCTTTATCACATAAGTATGATGGATTATCAATTCAATCTTCAGGCTATCACTCCTCCCTAGAGAATGGTGCTGGGGCTAAAAGTTCTAAGCCTGAAAATCTCCAGGATGCCAGCCACCCTGAAGCCCCAAAGCAGGTGCTACAGAGTGTTAACAGCTCTTTCATTCCTGACATCTGCAGCCTTATAAATGAGGGTGCATGGTGCCCAGTGGCTCAATATCCCATTGCTCAGCCAGCAAGAGGGGAGTGGTACAGGGTTACAGCTCTGTTCACACTTGCTGTTTGGAGGGCCCTGAGTTCTTGTCCCACATTCAAGAGGAATTAGGTTAAACTGACATCTGGCAGGTGAGCAAGATGAAGAGTTTTATTGAGTGATGAATCAGATCTCAGTGAGAGGTGGACCTGAGTTGGGCATCCCCTACCAAAAGTCGGGTAGCCTCCCCAAAATGTAGCTAAGTCTGAGGTTTTTATAGCCAGAGAATGGGGAAGGTGCCGGCCATAGGAAGCACTGGGAGATGTAACATTGAATTGATTGAAAAGCATTATTCAGAAATAACCAGTTAGGAAAGAGTGGGCAAACAGAAATATAAATTTTCACTCTTGGTAGTGGGTTTCATCTGGAACCAGCAGCCTGGGCTTTCAGGCTTCAGGCTGTTTTTGGCTTGAAGGTGTGGTTTCACTGGGGACCTGCCTTTGTCTGCCTAAGATTTGTCTGCCTCCTGCTGCTATGAAAGGCTTGGTCCTTCTAGTGTCTAACCCCCAATCTTGAGTTATCTAAGAGCCCACCAGGAGTTACCTCATTAGGACAAAAGACATTCCCATCACACAGGAAGCTCCAAGGGATTTAGGACGTTTGTGTAAGATGCACCTATTATCCCCCTTACTCAGAAAATTACAAAAGTTTTAGGCGGTCTGTGTCAAGAAATGGGGGAAAGGATCAAATATATATTTCTTAATATGTCACAATGTGTTAAGATCACCACATCTAAAGTTAGTGATTATATTTTTATTTCTAAGCAAACACATTCCCAGGCATAATTTCCTCACATCTTTCCATCATCTAGTGTTTTAAATGAGATAAAACAAATAAACTAAATAAAATCAACAGTAAAGGAAAAAGCAATCCCCATAACTCAGTTCTAAGCCAATTAGAGTTTATAAGAACAAATATGTATTAATCACCTAAATTATAAGAAAAACTTCAAACGTTTTTAATAATTATGATAAATAAATGAAACTTTTTAAAGTAACTTTAGTTACTTTCCTGGAATTTTACAGAAATGGCTAAATTTCTATTTTATAGTGATCTGTTTTTTACCACAATGAAAATAGAAAGGCTTGGATTTTAATGTCTCTACTTTTATTATTTATACATTTCACCTGCATATTTTACTCATGACAACTGAAATGTTCTAAAAGAAATATGCAAAATAGATCTTCTGATGACAATTGATTTTATTTTGAAAAGATCATATGCCTTAATCCCTAAGGTAACCACTCAGTCAAAGGCTGAAATAGTACAAGATTTGGATGCCATGTCATATCAGAATTCAAGACTTACTTATTTTAAAAACTTGTTATAGTACCTTTTTCTTTGTAGTTTTTGAGATCACTATGAAATTCTCCTGAAGGTATTTATAAAAATATTTGACCATCAGACTCAGTTGACACAAGCTAGCAATAGCTTTGCAAAAGAAAGAAAGAAAGAAGTTCAACTGAACAATTGTGGTAGGCAAAATATTAACTTCCTTATCATTATTCCCTATACCTATCTATTTTCTAGCACATGAAATACAATCTTTACTTGGATTTTCAATAGGTAAACACATCTATTAAATAATCTCTATGTATTTATCACCCACCATCAAACCAATCCATTTTACAAATTACACTTTAAAAGACACAAATTTACTTTTAATATGTATCTATTGATGTCATAAATCATCATATTCATAATTAAATTGTCATCCGACTGAGGCAGGGACACAGAAAAAAATAAAACAGCTTAATGAGCTTTCTCTAAGCCATTGCCTACCAGGTTTAAAAAAAACAAAAACAGTTCAGTCTTTTTATGTGAAAGAAATGTTTCTTTAAACCTACTATAAACTAGTGGATTTACAGTTATAATTATTTTTCTCATTGACTTTTATATTACACTTGGGACCCTGCTGTTATTCAGGATTTGCTTTTAGATCTATTTTCATCAGACAGTTTTCCAAGTATATTTGCACATCTCAATTCAGTTACATTGAAATTATTTTTAATCTAAAATGCATGTTTTAGTTATTTATTTCCTTTTCCAATCTGAATCATTCTGCCCTAATTTGTGTAAAAATTCATGCTGACTTCTTTTTCCTTGTTTATGATTTGTGAACCAACTTTCATCCATCTAATTAAAACTTTTGTGAAGGACAAAACATGAAATAACTGCAAGGAGGCAGTCTGAAGTTATCTGAAATGATTCCAGCATCAGTGATGCAACTTTCTATAGTACCTTCAAGTGTTTGCAGACCCAAATAAGTAAATTGCTTGGTCTTTCCTGAGTGTAATTAGTACTTAATTATAGATTGGATAGATTGGTGCAAAAGTAATTGCAGTTTTTGTTATTGAAAATAATACTACACTCTGGTGACTTGATGAACCTATCTGACAGTCAGTTTAAGATGTTAGCAAAATGATTCCAATGATATTCTGTTATTTATAACAATAAATAAATAGTTTGAATATAACAAAAGATTTAGAAAGAAAGGAAACCAAATAAAACTAATTACAGACTTTACTCCTATTTGGAAAAGAAAAAGATTGCGAAATAAAAACTATGAGAAACCTAGGCTAACATGAACAGTGAATAAAAGAAAAGCAGTAAGCCTCAGAAGGATGTTGATATGAATGAAAATAGCGATATTAAACCTCCCTTCCCACACACAGACAAATCTAGAACTATTGCTTAGTTTTTCTGTCGGTATGGAGTCTATTTTCTTTCTATGAAGCTCTTCAGTATTGCTGAGTGAGTAAGCCAAATGTAAATGAGACTATTGAAGGGTAAATGGACCTAAGAGGTGAGAAAATGTCATGCTAATAATCAGAGAGGTCTCTAAAGGTCATGGGAGAAAACTACATAAGGGCCACAATCAAGTTTTTCGTTTGGTCTCTGAGACTTGCTAGAAAATTACACTAATATTGATGAAAAGAAGATTCCTAGTACTCTCTAAAATGTCTATATAAAATAAATAACATGTTTTTCTAGAATTTCACAGACAATATAATTCTTGAGGCCTATAATAAACATTCATTACACCCACTATATCAAACAAGCATATCCCTGCTATTAGACATTTGATAACATTTAATCTTGAAAGTTTAAACTGAATAGTGAAAAAATTATTTTAAAAATGGTTCTAAATGCTCACTTCACTATATGTTGAATATGGCAGTGGTAATTTGATATTTATACATCCAGTTATGGACAAGTCAGTATCTATCCTTTTATAAGATATTAATATATAGTTGTGGATTTGCTTTGTATTAAACAAATGCTTTTATATTTGGATAATAAAATTAGTAAAATGTACATGTATATTTTATTTACTCATGTTGAACAAAATTCTGATACTTTTTGTTTTGGGTTTATTTTGGCTTTGTGTATCATTTATTAACATACTAAATTTATTAGCAAAATAATATAATGAGAATATCTATATTTCAAGTTTATACATTCTCAGGTCTAATGTCCATATTACTTATGATAGAATAATAAAAATATAAAGTGAATAAAAGATGCAATTTGAATAAAAAATTCAATACAGTGATTTTTAACGATTTTTTTCTATATAAGAAATTATTACGAAATAATAATTTATCAAATACAAATGATACGGCTTTTTCACTCCCTTAGTTTGGAGAATGAGAAAAAATGGCACCCAGCAGCTTCTTCTCTCTTGTTGTTTAACAAGCAATAGGAAATATTTCAGCTCTTTTACTACCACCACCAGCAGCTCAGCAAGCAGGAGTGTTATAGATCTTTTGCTCCTGCAGTTTGGTGAGTTTTGGGTTCTTGTCCTGTGACTAAGAGGAATAAGGTACATGGACACTGAGGAGTGAGTAAGGCAGAGTAGAATTTTATTGGGTGACAGAAAGAAAGGTCTCAGAATCAAGAGGGTACCCAAAAGTTGTTTGTGAGGCTGAGTCCAGGGTTTTTATGGGCTTAGAATAAGGGAGTGTGTGCTGATTGCTCCATGGGTGGTCTTGGAAAAAGCACCATTTGATTGGTTACAAGGCGTCATTCAGAAGGAACCAATCTAGAGCGAGTGAGTAAGATGGTGATGGAAGTTCTCACTCAAGTCATGGACTGTATCTAGAACTGGCACCTCAGTTTTCAGGCTTTAAACTACCCTTGGCTTGAAGGTCGAGTTTCACTGGGGACCCATTGTTGTCTACTTAGGAATTTGTCTGTCTCCTGTCACTACCAAAAGCCAGAAACATGTTAATCCAATCAATGAAGTGTACTTTATTTTTATCTTGATAGAAATACAAGGAAAGCATTATCATAACAAAATAATACACTTTCATTCCATACATCAGCATTTCTCAGATAACTGATTTGGGCTGTTTATTTCATTCATATTTGAACTACAAATTTCAGCTTGTGTTAGAAAGCAACAAGTCCTGGTTTCGTATTTTTAATCACATGCTGGCCAAATTTAAAAATCTGAACTCAATTTTTTGTCAATTTTAACTTTTTAAATGTTATAGAAATAATAAGTAGAAAATATTCTCCCTTGAGTCTTAGTTTCAGTTTGGATTTAAAGTAAAGGCAATGTTCATCAACAAATGCTGCATGATGTTTAAACTTCCTTTAATTTAACTTAAATATGATCCTACAAAAGCTATCAAAAAAATTAACTATTTTGCTAATATTTATTTTTGAGGAGACGTGAAATTTATCTGGGTAACTGAAGTCAAATGTGCAATCAAGGGGTTTATTATATAGGAGAAAACATTTGCATAAATTTACTTATAAACCACACATTCATTACATATATTCATGAACTAAAAGAAAGACAAGTAAATTCAATTTATTCTTGAAATGCTATTCCATCTTAAAACAAATTATACAGATGACTACCACTGTCCATAACATGAGGATTTAGAAATTATCCCCTTTTGGTAGTCAATTGTCAGAAATTACAGTGTGTGTGTGTGTGTGTGTGTGTTATTGTTGTTTTTTTTTTTTCCTACAAGATGATGTTAAAATAAGTGTTTGAATGCAATTTCAAATGTCATTGTTGGAGTTGTGGAAAAATGATAGGGAAGAAAAGGCAGTCACAAAGGATGCATTACAATCGGCTATCACAGTGGATACCTGGAACTTAGTCCCATTGAGAAACTCTGGAAAATGGCACAAAGTCACACTTCATAATCTCACTTGAGAGGCATAGGAGCTGCTATATTTATGTATTATTTCCCAAGATGATTATTTGAAGACTGCTCATAGAGTGGTGTGAATTCCATAACCCATTCATTCCCAGCACTCACAATGCACAGAGAGCAGCCTTCTGTGCTGTCAGAACAAGTCCTCAGACACAGAAACACAGAGATTGGTACTGGGAAATTAGCCATAATTTACTGAACCATTCCAAGTATTTGGGCAAGGCTTTGCTATGAATACTCCTATCTTTACCTTACATTGCTCAGAACCCCCTCAGGCTCTAAATTAAATTCATAGTTTATTTAATGTTATTTATGGTATATCCCTTAATGTTATTTATGGAATATCCCTTTTTAAGGGATGGTCAAAAATTTTTTAAAACACAAACAAAACCAACAAATTACAGGATGATGGAGAGTAGGTCAAGCTTTAGCTCTGCTTTTTTAGTGGGTGCTGAGTCTGGCCACAGCTGATATTCTTTATATCCGTCTTTTACTGCTCCTACCAGATTTCCCTCAACTTGTGTCAGCAGTTCAGCTAGTCCAGAGTACTTTCCCAGTGTGACAAATTATACTTTCATGCCTGAAGGTTCCAAATCTTTGGTTACCAATTGCTTTGTCAGATTGTGTCTTATACAATTGCCATTTAAGATTTTGATTTAATGGAAGCACTGAGATAACCCAAGGAATTGTTTTAACTACAGACATATTTCCTTCTACCCTCATTGCACAGCAACAACCCCACCTTCTCATAAAAATTATGGTCTGTTATCCCTGCCAGTATACTAACTCCTTTTTTGTGTGCTGTTTTAATGACATAAGGAGCTCAAAATAAGTTGAATGACATAAGAAGCTCAAAGTTAGTTGAATGAATACTTTTTTTTGGTAGTATCTTTAATATGTTCTTGGGTAAAAGTGTCCCTCCCCTCATAACAAAGACCTAGAAGAGGTCCAGAAGGCCAAAAATTGCTCAAAAAAGCAAAAATATTCTTAATTGCATCACTGGGAACATAGGTGAGAAAACACTGAGGCATAGGCATTCTATGTATCAGAAATACATTCAGTCCAAAGGATTCCAGGGACATTTTATTCATTGTTGCACTACCTTTGCTATATTGAGTACTGCTTGTTCCAAAGCACTGTTCAAGATAATTAATCAGTCAATGTGTTAGCCTTTGAGTAGAATTGCTGGTTAAGGCACTGCAGAAAGAGAAGGAAAACACATATCCATTCCCAAGTCAAAGCAAAAATTAAGCCAGATAAAGTTAAACAGGCAAAGAAGACTTTTTAATTCAAGAAGATTGCAATAAGAAAGGAAGCTGAACTCCACTGTAAAAAAGATTGGCGAACTTTTAGACACTGGAATGAACTAGTGAAAAAATATTGGAGGACTTTGAGGCTGGGGTTGATCAATGGCATCTGTCCAGCACATTGATTTATTCCTGAGTTTCTAAATATTTTTCTCTGTGATTATCCTATCAGTTTACTAATTGTTGCCCATTGAAAACAGGCTCCTACCCTCCCATGGAGATTAGCAGATAGGGGTTCCAGCTCCTCTGATGTTTACATTTCAAAGAAATTGTTCCCAGGTCCTTGAAAAAGACATTTCTTGGGTTATACAACTGGCAAGGGTCAGGAGATTTACATACATTTCAAAGTGACAGGAAAAGAATACACAACGGAAAAGTTTCCGTAGCAAATGTTATAAGACTAGGCAAGTCAGGTGTTCATAGTCAGAAAGAAATCCATCTAAAATTTAGTCAAGCTAAGGAGAACTTTAAAGAGTATGTGAATATGTGAATCCAGTATAGGTAAATTACTACTTAAGGGTGAAAAGGATCCAATGTAATCAATATATCACACAGTGGCTAGGTGAGCTTTTCAAGGGATGATAGCAATACTTAGGGCTAAAGTTTATTCTCTACTGCTAATTGGTTAGCATTCAGGCATGGCAATATCTATTACAGGAAAAGGGAGTCCATATTGGGCCCAGGAATATTTACCAGTTCTGCTAAGGCTATTCCTTTCATTAGAAAAATTCTTGCTTGGTTCTACAGTAATTAAGGACAGACCATTTTTGCTGTTTTCTGTTCTTTTATTCTTTTACCATTTTTGGTTCTTGGTTTTATTATGTCTTTTTTTTTTTTTTGAGACAGAGTCTCACTCTGTCACCCATGCTGGAGTGCAATGGCGCAATCTCGGCTCACTGCAACCTCTGCCTCCCGGTTTCAAGCGATTCTCCCTGCCTCAGCCTCTCAAGTAGTTGGGATTACAGGCGCCCACCACCACACTCGGCTAATTTTTGTATTTTTAGTAGAGACAAGGTTTCACCACGTTGGCCATGCTGGTCTCGAACTCCTGACCTCACTTGATCCACCTGCCTTGGCCTTCCAAAGTGCTGGGATTACAGGCATAAGCCACCGTTCCCTGCATATTATATGGCATTTTTAGCAATGCTATAATTAATAAATATGGGGTGTGTCTTTGTTGACTTATCCAGATATATCTGTAGTATTAATTTCTACTTCAGTTCTTGAGTCAAATATACATGTGATGATAACATTGCAGGTAATTTTGATAGAGAATGCCAAATTTCGCTTTAAAAAATTAGATTCCTACTTTGTGGGTGTATGAAAAGATCAATTAATTTGATTAAGCCAATTTCAAGAAAGATCATGCTATAATGGCCATGCTATTTAGGTTCATCTGGACTCCTGGTACAAAGATTTTCCACGTTCCAACCCACAATATGAAACCTCCCCCACCCTTGGCATTCTTCAACTCATGGGATTTGTGTTAAAGTTAGCAATGGAGTTTGATTAATTAATTAAATCCTCACACAATTGAAGCATATGCATATACATAACAAGTTCACCATCCAGAATGTTTTTAGTAACATTTTTTATGCTAATATAAACTCAAAATACCTCAAATGTCTATCAGCAGTTAAAAAGACATACAAATTTTGGTATATTAATAAACGAAACATGATACATCCATGAAAATACATGAACCAAAGTAAAACTTCATGCAAAAATAAAATGGATTACACAAACATGTAAAGTGACTGAAGTCAGACCCAAATGAATACATACTATATAATTCAGTTTACATAAAGTATAAAGTAGCCAGAAGTATAGTATTGTGTTAGAATTCAAGATAGTGCTTATTTTGGGGAAAGGGAGGCTAGAATTGGAAGGGAGATAAAATAAATTTCTGAAAGGCAGGCAATCCCTTGTTCTTGACCTGTTTGTGATTACACAGGCATTTATGTTAAAAACATGGAGCACCGTATGCACTACATACTTTACTGTACATGTATTACGGTTAAAAATAAAAAATAAAAAGAACACAAAATTAAAATCTCATAGTTGCACATGCTAACCATTATATCGCAAAACATGGTTACAATTTTCTCAGCACTTTGTAAATATTGCTTTACTAAATTTTTGTTGGTGTTGTTCATCAAAACGATCATATTATAATGTCTTGAGAATAGAAGCAAGAGGTGTGGAAAACTTTTCCTGATATAAACAATGTTCATTAAATATTCTTTCTGATCATTTTATTTCAGAATGGTAACATAAAGTCATTTATATCCTAACGATATCTATCTAATCCATCAACACATACAAAATTGTCAGAATACCTACATTTAAATAGTACATTTCATCTTATCTTTTCTAATGTTTTGCCAATTATTTATTTTATTAACTCAAAATAAAGAGAATAGAATTAACTATTAGTGGGGACACATCAAAGTTGTAAAATTTTATCATGTATTTCCAGAATAAAATATATGTTACCATTTTCATAGCAAATTTAAAATACTTTAAAATGACAAAGGGAAAATTGGACGACAGAAAAACATGTAAAATGGTAGGTTAATTAAACCTTATTATAATATAAGAATATTCCTGGTAAATTCCCATCATGAAATTAAAAACTATATTATCAGTTAAAATTTTTTGCAAAAAATAACGTAACACATTTTTATATTTTTACTGAATTTCCATTTTATGTCCATATCAATTTAGATATTATTTTTGAGCAGCTTCTCAAGCTTTTTGCCCAATTTTCTAATGGATTGTCATTCTTTTATTTATTGATTTACAGAAGTGCCTTATATAATCTGAAATCAGGTTTGTTAGAGATATTTATTGTAACTATTTTTCTCCTATGGTTTACACTCTTTTTTCTTAATGTTTCTTTTGATAAAAATGAATTTCCTGTTGTAATAATATTTTTGTTTAAGCTTTTAGTTTCTATAGCTATGAGAGATATTGAATATTAATATATTTCAATATTATTTTCAGGTTTTAGTGTTAAGAATATGTCACATTATAAATTATGTTAGGAAAGTATATTGTAACTCTAGGTTTTTTGAATAATGTCATGTAAGATCCTGGAGATTTCCTTCTTAAATATATGGAAAAATTGACTGTTTAAAATTAATAAAATTTAAGGCAGTGGCCCCATTTCCACAGCTCCACTAAGCAAAGCCCTGGTGAGTACTGTCTACAGTGGTTCTGCCTCTGTGGCAGGCTTCTGCCTGAGGATATATCCTCCAAAACCTAGGTGAATGTTACCAAGCCTCCAGCACTCCTGCATTCTGGGCATCTGCAGACTCAATACCATGTGGAAGACAGAGGGGCTTACACCTCATGCCCTCCAAACGCTTCCAACCTCTCCCCATTGCCCAGTTTCAAAGCTGCTTCCACATTTTCAGGTATCTTTACACCATCCCTCCTTTGGTACAGATTTACTGCATTAGTCTGTTTCATGTTGCTGTAAATATCTGCGGCTGGGTAATTTATAAAGCAAAAAGGTTTTATTTGGCTCACACTTCTCCAGTATATACAAGAAGCATGGCATCAGAATTGCTCCTGGTGAGGGTCTCAGATTCCCTCCACTCATGGTAGAAGGAAAAGGGGAGGCAGTGTGTGCAGAGATCACATAGTAAAAGAGGAAGGAAGAGAGTAGGAGAGGGGTGATGCTAGCTTATTTTTAACAACAAGCTCTGGAAGGAACTAATAGACCAAGAACTCACTCACCTCTCACACTAGAAAGTTTAATCTATTCATGTGAGATCTGCTCCCATGACACAAACACTTCCCATGAGGCTCCACCTCTAACACTGGGGATCACATTTGAGAGTGATCACACTGGGGATAAACATCCAAACATAATGGAATTCCTTTCAACTCATTTTCATTATAGCTTGTCTCTATTTTTTTAGTACTGTGTCTTTCATATTAAGTATAAATAAGGTATTAATCGCAATATAAAATTCATCACTATTCTGTCTTTCTGCCTTCACAGTGTTTTAGTTTGCCAAGTCATCACTTTTAATGCTTGGATATAATGTTCAGATGCTGGTTTTTCAAGTATGTGTGTATATACATATATATATATATATATATATATATATATAAAAAATATACCAATAGACCAAGAATATTATCCATGCAAATGTCCATAAAGGTTACAAGAAATAATATTTACTCTAATAAGTCAAAAATACATCACAATTTTGAGTTTGACAGTGAAAGATTTTATTTTCAAAATTTATTTAATTGTTTACATGATATTATTTATTTAATGTGAATAAGGGTCGCCTTAGCTAAAGGCCATATATTTTTGGATACTTTTCCTCCCCACATTCAGTATTCTGTTTTGTTTAAATACAAGCACATTTATTCTTTCTTTCTTTATTTTTTTATTTTCTTGAGATAGAGTCTTGATCTGTAGTCCATGCTGGAGTGCAGTGGTGTGATGCTAGCTCAAAGCAGCCTTGAACTCCTGGCTCAAGCAATACTCTTGCCTCAGCCTCCAGAGTAGCTGGGACTACTGGCATGTGCCCCTATGCCTAGCTTTTTTTTTTTTTTTTTTTGTAGAGACAGGGTCTTACTTTACAAATATCTTTATTCTTAATGAGCTTTTGCTACTTTCTGCATGTTTTAAAGGCTACATAGCTAAGATTATTACACAATAAATTAGGAGAGGATCTTAAAATTTCAAACAATTCCAAAGAGGAAAAAGGAAGGTTGTGAATCCTGTGTTGTCTTTATAAATGAAACACGTCCCTAAAGGAGCTAAATTGGGATCAAGGAACCAAGAAAAATCACACAGTAAAGATAATCTATTTTATTATCTATGTGAAAGTTTAAATGTATTCTTATAGGAAACATTGACTCCATAGAAAATTAGTATCTTTAAATAAAATATTATGAAATATTCTTTATAAGAAACTCTACTTCAATCTTACCTATATCCATATTTAAGCAGACTGCCTGAGCTCAGGAATTTGAGATCAGCCTGGGCAACACGCCAAAGCCTCATCTCTACTAAAAATACAAAAATTAGCTAGGCATGGTGGCACACGCCTGTAGTCCCAGCTACTCGGGAGGCTGAGGCACGAGAATTGTTTGAACCCTGGAGGCAGAGGTTGCAGTGAGCTGAGATCCTGCCACTGACCTACATCCTGGGCAACACAGCCAGACTCTGTTTAAAAAATAAATAAATAAATAAATAACATCTCTCCTATCCTTTTGAATTTTACATATGCTTTGCAGTTTATTATATACCTAATATTTTACCTTCTCATTGATTCATCTATAAACATTGCCTTTGGACAATCAGAAGAATAAATTACTCCCTTTTAAAACTTCATATTTGGCTGATAAGATTATTTTTTTCTCCAGTGTTGTGTGGTTCATCATATTAATATTTTGCATTATTTGTACTTTATATATAAAAGAAACCTTGCTCATTCTGAATTTGTGTTTTTAAACATTCTAATGACAGTAGATTTTTTAATTTTTAAAATTTTTTAAATTTGTTAAGTTTCAGGATTATGTGAGCTACTGTACTTCTTTTTAAACTTCACATTTAATCTTAACATTTTTGTTGCTTAATTTGAAAAAGAAGTTCATAGATTACATTCACGATATTAATTTTCAGGTAAAGTGATAAAACACTATAGCAAAACTTCAACCGAATATTGTAGATGTTTTTTCTTTATATTTAACATTCTTAAATAGAGTCGAAATCACCATTATTATACAAATGTGATCACAAAATGATGCTAGTGATGTCAGTGTAGAAGCTGAAATGACAATTCATATGGCACAAATGGTATTGCCAGCGGTGACATGATTTTCCAAAATGTTGAACCACTCTAGGTTACATTTCAAAGAAAGCAAAATACAATCTCCTTATAATTTATCCAGTACTTTAATTTGACAGGCATGAAAGCTATGTAAAATTTATTTTATATTTCTGTGTAAAATGGAAGGCTATATTTAAAGTAGACTTTTTATTCTGGTCATTTGTCTATTACATAACTTTATTTTTCTTACAAACTCTGATAATAGGTTGTCTATTTTCCTATTCCTTCTTTCTCTCCCCCAACACACATTATCTATTTCTAATCATTATCTACTTCTAATCATTATTTCTCTCCCAATTCACACACACACACAGTCACGTACAAAACATGCTCTCATACACACAGTCTGAATGTAAACTTCTGAGAGAGATCTATGTCTATCTTCCTCATTGCTGTATCCTCTACACATTGTAATTATTCAATAAATATTTGTTAAAGAAATAAATAATTTTTATTTTCATCATTTTATTTGAAATAAATGTACTGTTCCTCTAAGTGAATTACATATAATCATTTAAAACCCAAAGTTATTATGATTAGAACAATTCAGCCAGAACACTGCAGTGATAGTACTAGTAGCTGTCTTCCATGGTTATTTTATCGTTAACTACCAAAAAACCACAGCATTTAAATCAGAAAATAAATATTTTGTAATCTGAATTTCTACACTAAAAGTCAAATGAGCTAACTCTAATAATTGTACTCTATGTTATTCACCTACAAACTTTTAAAAATGGATAGCTCTTAGTTTCTAAGTAAGAAACAATAACATAAAAAGCATTGAATTCAAAATGAGCCAAGGTACCCTTTAGCAGAAATGTTGAATTACAGTTTGTCTAAGGAATACTAGTATTGCTCACGTTTGCATATTTAGATTAATAGTACATTTCTACAAGGTTTGTGCTGTAATTGGAACTTAAGTAACATTTGTAAAGTGTTATTTGTCAGAGCCTGAAGAGACCCAAAGAGAATGTATGTCATTATGCAAAATTACTAATTAAGTACAAGTAATTCAGCAGATAATTTACATGTTCATTTTATAATAGAAATTATTTAGTTTTAAGGTCCTCTTTGTATTTCTAAAGTAATCTCGACCCAAGGGATCACAGACTGTTAAGAAGAAGTATAAATTATAGAATGAGACATATGTTTAACTGACTCACAGAGCTTTTGTTGTGGCTAATGATTCTTCTAACAGTAATTGCATAAGGGAAAACATTTTCTTTTTAAGTAAATAGTGCTCGTTACCTCTTAAATCTACTGTCACTTGACAACATTAATGTGGAAAAATTTCTACCTTCTTGATTAGCTCTCCAAGGATATTCAGCAGCTTTAAATTAATATTGATGAAACAGAAACCATCATATCCATCAGTGTTCTTACAAATGTGGATGCACGGAAAAAAATAATATTTCAATAGATTCTGGAAAGGGAAACAATTAGTTTTCTGAAACATATTGTAAATTACTGAAATATAGTGTAAACTATAAATATAAGGAAATTATATTAGAATGGGGTATTTATTGGGTACCTGTTAATAAATACTAGATCTATATATAAATCTTAAATCTTTCAATAATAAAGTCTGCATTTGTATAGTCTAACTGTGACCATATTGTGTTACAAATTGTTATCCCATAACACAACTCTGGAGAGAAAAGAAATCAACCTGCCTTTCCAAACCAGTCCTTTTTAAAATTCAAATCGTCTGAAAGCTCCATGAAGGTGGCAATACTGTTTATTTAAACAGCTCTAGTCCACTAATGTAAAACAGTGCTGAGGTATACTCTAATTTAGGTGACAATTCCCTCAAGTTCTTCTCTCTGTTTTCTTTAGGTTTAATATGTTGTTGGTTTTAAAATAACTGTAAAAATGATATTAATTCAATTTTTTTCTAATTTTTATTGGTGCATATATTTAATGCTGTCAAATGTTCTCTGATGCTTACTTTAGCTGTATCCTATAAATCCTGATAAGCCCCATTTTAATTTTGAGAAATAGTGTAGTTTTATTTGTTTCCAGTTTGATCCTGGGGTTGTTTAACACTGTCCATTTTAATACCTTGTGGAAGAATTTTTTGTTTTCAAATTTGTTACAAATTATTGTTTTATTCAAAATTCACAGAATGCTCTTAGTATTTTTTTTTTTAGTATTAAGATTTCATTTGTGGTATAAAATGATGAATTTTTATGAATAACTTTGCTGTACTTAAGACAAGTATAGTATCATCTGGGTTAAGGTTTCAATATATTAATATAATATCTAAATTATTGATGACAGATGTTCAGTACTTCAATATCTTTATGAAATTTTTGTCCACTTGATTCACCTTGATTAAAGAAGAATGTGTTGATTTTTATTTTTATTAATTTCCTTGTACAGTTCTTTTTGCAGCTGCAGTTGGTGTTTAAAGCAAGTCACTGCTATATTACTATTGGCATAAAAATTAATGGCTGTTACAGCTTCACTGAGAAACATTGTTTTTAAATTTATAAAATATTTCATCATTATATAATCTACTTGGCATCAATTTTGTACTTTTGGATATCAAGATTTTAACTCCTACTTTACTTCAATTGCATTTAGGTAGTACATATCAGTGCATCCTTCTATTTTTATCACTTTTTAATGTTGTTTTTTCAGGTCTGTCACTTATATAAAGTGATATTTTGGATTTTACATTTTTATTCAATAAAACCATTTTCTTTCTACTGGTGATTTAAGCTCATTTCATTACACTAGAATTAATATATTTGGCCTCCATTCTCTTATATTTTTAATGTTTTATGCACACAAGGTATGTCATTATGTGGTCACTTATTTGTTCTCTCCTCATATATTTTGGTATTTAGAAAGTTTTGCAATTCTAGACTAACGGCTATATTTATAACATTTATACTAATGCTTTTGAAGAATATCCTTAGTCCTCTAACTTTTTCAAGTTCTATTGTTTCCCTCTGTAAGTGAAATTTAATTTTACTTGGAAACTTTTATTCTCCCCCCACCATCTCCCTACAAATCTGATTTGAAGTAATATCTTTCACTCTCAGTTATTGTCAGTAATTTGTGAAGTGATTATCCTTTCCATACACTTTCTTAATTTTGTAAACCACTATTGATTATGTTACTTTATCTAAAATGTCAGAATATTTAACCTACAGGTACTTTATTGTCTTCTTTATATCTGTTAGTCATTTCTCTATAGATAAACATATATTCAATGTTTAGCACCAGATTTTAAGCTCAATTGTTTTTATATTCTACAGATAATTTTCTAGGTAGGATTTATGGAAACAGTATTCCTTGCGTTCTGACATATTCTTAAAGTCTACTTTTACACTAGAAGGTCAATTTAGACAGACATAAAATCTTTTTGTTATGCTTTTTCTTCCTTAGAACTTTAAGCATATTAATAGTTTTCTTTGGCACAAAACATTACAGATGAAAAGGCTGAATATCAGTCTTATTTTATTTGCTTTATAAGTGACTTGAACTTCTTGCCTGGATACTCAAAGAATGTCTTTTCCTTTGTTTTAAAGTATAATAGCTTTGCTAGAATATATCTAGGTGCTAGATGTCATCCACTGTAGGTTGATTTTACTAAGTACCAGAATATAAATATGGTTATGTGCCTCTTAATGATGGGGATATGTTCTGAAAAATGGCATCATGAGGCAACTTTGTCATCCTGGGAATATTATAGAGTGCATTTACACAAACTTAGATGGTATAGCCTATAACACACCCAGGTTATAGCCTATTGCTTTTAACCTAAAATCTGCATAGCATGTTACTATGTTGAATACTTGTAGGTAATTGTAACACAATGATCAGTATTTGTGTATCTAAACATATTGAAACATAGAAAAAGCACTGTAAAAATAGAGCATAAAAGATTAAAAAAAGGAATACCTGTATAGGGTGCTTATCATGAATGAAACTTATAGAAAAGAAAGTTACTGTGGGCAACTCAGTGAGTGAGTGGCGAGTGAATGTAAAGGCCTACAATATTAATGTGCACTACTGTAGACTTTACAACACTGTTCACTTAGACTACATTAAATCTATTAATTTTTCTTCAACAATAAATTAAACTTAGGTAATTCTACAGGAGAAGCAGAGCACAGTGGCCAAACAGTGACCACCCCCCTGTAGGAACACCCAATTAAACAACTATCCATGCAAGGAATCACCTTCATAGGGACCAGAAAATCAGATGCATAATCATAGTACCTGGCTGTAACAGAATAACAAGGAAAGAAGCATTGAAGGGGACAGGCAGGATAGTCTTACATTGCCTACAGGACCCCTCCCTCAAGCCCAGACAGCACAGCACAAAGAGAATCTGTGTGCTTTGGGGAGGGAAAGTAAGCATGGGACTTTGCATTAAAGCTCAGTGCTACCCTATCATAGTGCAGAATTCTGCTGGCGCACTTAAAGGGAGCATTTAGACCAACACTGTGCCGGAGAGGAATCCTCCACCCTAACCTGAGGAAACATGAGGAAACTTGAGTCTCAGCCAGTTTCACCATGGGCTGACTAACATGGCCAGGGGCCCCAAATAAATTTGAGTGTCAGTAAGGCCACAGAGACTGCAGTCGCTGGGCAAGCCCTGGTGTTGCACTGATTTTGGAGACAGTGGATATGGAGTGCAACCCAGAGTGTCACCAGCTGCAGAAGCCCACAGCCATGAGAGTGCCTGCATCACCCCTCCCCCAATTGTAGGATGAGCAGCTCACAGGCAGCCTCCTTTTTAGGGGAAAAAGAAAGAGTAGAGACGATTTTGTCTTGAAACTTGGGTATAAACTCCGACACAGTAAAATAAGTCACCAAGCAGATTTATAAAGCACCAATTCCAGGTTTTTCCTCCTGCATGGTATTTATAGACCCACCCTGGGAATTCGCTCCCCTAATGGAATGGACCCAATCCAAGAAGGATTCAGCATCTGCTGCTTAAAATGATCCTGGGCCTTGAATAAAAATGAGTGGCAGCTAGGCATTAGTGTCCACAAGCCTTGGGCAAGGTTTAGTACTATGCTGATCTAGAAAACAATGGGCTACAGAAGTGACCCAGGGCCATGTTGGCTGTGGTGGCCATGAAGATGCTCATATTACCCCTTACCAAACTTTAGACAGCTCAGTGCAGAGAGAGATCCCTTCTGATTGGAGAAAAGAGAGGGAAGAGAGCAAGAGACTTTGCCTGGTATCCCAGATAATACACCCTCCTCCAGGTAACCCAAGGCTATGTAGTTAGGAGTCTACAAGAGCCACAGTGTTCCTATGCTTAAGACACTCCCCAGTGCTGAAAGAGCTGCAGTGACCACAGGATTAAGTCAGAACACACAAGCCCCTTTGAATTCATGGAAAGAAGGATAGGTACAAACAAGCCCAGACTGTGAATATTGTAATAAATGCCTGATTCTTCAATGCCAAGACATTGATAAATGTCCACAAGCATCAAAAACATCCAAATCTAGATGTGGTGGATCATGTCTATAATCCCAGCTATTTGGGAGGTTGATGTGAAAAGATTGTTGAGGTCAGAAGCTAGAGTCCAGCCTGGGCAACATAGTAAGACTCCATCTCTCTCAAAATATTAGCCAGGTGGTATGTGCCTATATTCCCAGCTACTCAGGAGTCTGAGGTGTGAGGATTGCTCAAGCCTAGGAGTTTGAGGCTGGACAGAGTGAGACCCCTATCTGTAAAAATAAGTAAAATGTAAAAGAAAAAAGTAAAATTAAAAAAAATTATAAAGTAAAATTTAAAAGAAAAAAGAAAGAAATTCCAGGAAAATATAACATCACCAAATGGACTAAGTGAGGAACCAGTAACCGATTCTGGAGTGACAGATACGTGACCTCTCAGACAATTAATTTAAAATAGTTCTGTTGAGGAAGCTTAACACAAAGAAGGAATTCCAAATTCTTTTAGAGAAACTTAACAAAGAGATTGAAATATTTAAAATAATTAAGCAGAAATTCTAAAGCTGAAAAATTCAATTAACAACCTGAAAAATGCATCAGAGTTTCTCAACAGCAGACTTAATCAAGCAGAAGAAAGAATTAGTAAGCTTAAATGCAGGCTACATGGAAATACACAGTCAGAGAAGAAAAAAAAAGAATGAAGCATGCCTATAGGATCTAGAAAATAGCCTAAAGAAGAAAAATCTAAGAGTTATTGGTTATAAAGAGGATGTAGAGAGAGATAATGAGATAGAAATCTTATTCAAGGAAGTAATAACACAGAACTTTACAAACACAAGGATAAACAAAGAATCCTAATAGCAGAAGGAGAAGAAAATAAATAGAATACAAAGGAGTTAAAATACATCTGGAAGCAGACTTCTCAGTAAAAACCTTAGAGATCAGGACAGATATTTGAAATGGTGAAAGAAAAAAGAAATCCCAACTTAGAATGTTATTTCCAGCAAAATTATCCTTCAAACATGAAGTAGAAATAAAGATCTACCAGACAAACAAAAGCTGAGGGATTTCATCAACAGCAGACTTGTCTTACAAGAGATGCTAAAGAGAATTCTTCAGTCTCAAAGAATAGGACATTAACGAGCAAAAATAAATTAACTGAACATATAAAAGTAACTGGTAAAAGTACACAGACAATACAGAATACTCTAGCACTGTAGCTGCAGTAAGTAAAAAAACTCATATATTTCACAGAAAAAACAAAAGACAAACCCATCAAAAATAATACTACAACAATTTGTTGAGACTGTACAAATATATAAATAGAGTCAACAAATAATTAAAAAGTGGGGGGATGGAGTTATAGAGCTTTTTAGCTTTCTCTTGTTTGTGTGCTTATTTGTTTTCTTTCTTTTTTCTTTTGTTTTCAGTGATCAAAGTTAAGTTTTCATCAGTTTAAAATAATTGGTTATAAGCTTCATTGTAATCCCAAAGCAAAAACCTTGTAACAAAGACACAAAAAAAAATGCAAGGAATTAAAAAATACTACCAGAGAAAATAACTTTTAAACAAAGGGAGACAATAAGGAGGAAGAAGAAAAGAAAGAGAACAACAAAACAACCAGAAAAGGAATAACAAATTGACAGTAATAAGTCCTTCCCTAGCAATAATAACATTGAAGCCACAATAGTAAAACCAAACAAAGAAGGTTATTATGTAATGATAAGAAGATCAGTTCAACAAAAATATATTACAATCCTAAATATATATGCATCTAACTCTGCAGCTCCCAGATCCATAAAACAATTAATACTAGACCTAAGAAAAGAGATAGACACCAACACAATAATAATAGGGGACCTCAAAACTCCACTGACAGCAGTAGACAGATCATCAAGGTGGAACGTCAACAAAGAAACACTGGACTTAAATTGCACTCTAGAACAAACAGAACTAACAGATATGCACAGAACACTCTACTCTAGAACTGCAGAATATACACTCTTCTCATCAGCACATGGAACATTCTTCAAGATAGACAATATGATATGCCACAAAAGTCTGAATAAATTTTTAAATATCAAAATCCTATCAAGTATCTTCTCAAGGCCACAGTGAAATAAAACTAGAAGTCAACTCCAAAAGGAAACCTTAAGACTATAGAAATACATGGAAATTAATCAAATCTGCTCTTGAATGATTTTGGGGTTAACAATGAAATCAAGATAAAAATTTAAAAATTTTTCAAAATGAATATTAACTGTGAGACAAGGTATAAAGACCTCTGGGATACAGCAAAAGCAATGCTAAGAGGAACGTTTATAGTGCTAAATGCCTACATCAAAAAGTCTGAAAGATCACAAATTGGCAACCCAATATCTCATTTAAATGAACTATAGAAACAATAACAAACCATATTCAAAGCCAGCAGAAGAAAAGAAACAAAGATCAGAACAGAACTACATGAAACTGAAATTAGAAAATTACAAAAGATCAATGAAACAAAAAGGTGGTTCTTATAAATAAAAATAAAATTGATAGACCATTAGCTAGAAGAACCAGGTAGAGGGAAGATTCAAATAAGCTCAATTGGAAATGCAAATGGAGGCATTCCAATTGACAATAAAGAAATACAAAAGATCATTTGAGACTGCTATGAATACCCCTCTATACATACAAACTAGACCATCTATACTAAATGAATAAATTCCTGAAGAAATATAACCCTCCTTGCTTTAATCTGGAAGAAACAGAAACCCTGAATACACCAATAATAAGCAGTGAGACTGAATCAGTAATGAAAAAAATGACATCAAAAAAGCCCAAAGCTAGATGAATTTGCAGTCAAATTCTACCAGACATTCAAATAATTGGTACGAATCCTACTGAAAATATTCCAAAAGACTGAAAAGAAGGAAATCATCTCTTATTCATTCTATGAAGTCAGCATCACCCTGACATCAAAGCCAGGAAAGAACATAAAAAAAGAAAACTACAGACCAATATCCCTGATGAACATAGATGCAAAAATCCTCAACAATATACTAGCAAACTGAATCCAACAGCACATAAAAAAGATAATTCACCATAATCAAGTGGGTTTCAGCCCAGGAGGGATGGTTCAAGATATGCAAGTCAATAAATGTGATTCATCACATAAATAGAATTTAAAATGAAAACCATATGATCATCTCATAGATACAGAAAACACATTCAATAAATTCCAGTATCTCTTTATTATAAAAACCCTCAACAACTTAGGTATAGAACAAACATACATAAACATAATATGTCATGTAGTACACACCCACAGCCAAAATCATAGTTAACATGGAAAAGCTGAGAGCATCCTCACAAAGAACTGGAACAAGACAGAGATGCCCACTTTTACCACTTCTGTTAAAAATAGAAGTCCTGGCTATAGCAATCAAGCAAGAGAAATAAATAAAGGACGTCTGTTTGCCAATGATGTGATTGGCTACATAGAAAATCCTAAAGACAACTCCAAAAGACTCCTAGATTTTATAAATGAATTCAGCAAAGACTCAAGCTATAAAATCCATGTATACAAATTGGTAGCACTGCTATACACCAACAGCAACCAAGCTGAGAATCAAACAAGAATGCAATCCCTTTTACAATAGCTGCAAAAAAATTGAGATACCTAGAAATATTCTTAAAAAATGTGAAAGATCTTTACAAGGAGAAATACAAAAGCGTGGTAACATAAATCATCTTCTATACAAACAAATATAAATACATCCTATGCTCATGGATTGCAAGGATAAGTATTGTAAAAACGACCATACTGCCCAAAAGAATCTACAGATTCAATGCGATTTCTATCAAAACATCACCACCATTTTTTCACAGAATTAGAAAAAAAAAAGCTAAAATTCATATAGATCAGGAAAGAGCCCCAATAGCCAAAGCAATCCTAAGCAAAACTAATAAATCTGGAAGCATCACATTACCTGATTTCAAATTATACTACATGGGCATATTTACCAAAATAGCATGGTATTGGTTAAAATAAAAAAAGTAGATACATAGACCAATGGAACAGAATAAATAACTCAGACATAAAGCCAAATACATATAACCAACTGATCTTTGACAATGTACACAAAAACATAAACTGGGGAAAGGTCTCCCTGTTCAATAAATGGTGCCAGGAAAACTGGGTAGCAGCCACATGCAGAAGAATGAAACTGGATCCCCATCTCTCACCATATACAAAAATCAACTTAAGATGGATTAAAGCTTTAAATCTAAAACCTGAAACCATAAAAACTCTAAAAGAAAACCTAGGATAAACTCTTTTGGACATTGGCCTAGGCAAAGAAATTACGACTAATATCCCAAAAGCAAATGCAACAAAACCAAAAATGAATAAATGAGACCTCATTAAATTAAAAAGCTTCTGCATAGCAGAAAAGTAATCATCATAGTAAAGAGAAAACCCACAGAATGGGAGAAGATATTTGCAAACTATGCATCCAACAAAGGTCTAGTATCCTGGGTTTATAAGGAGCTTAAATCAGCAAGCAACAATAATAAAAATAATGAACCCCTCAAAAGGTGAGCAGATGACATGAGTAGACATTTTTCAAAAGAAGATACACAAATGATCAACAAACATGAAAAAATGCTCAACATCACTAATCATTATGGAAATGCAAATTAAAACCATATTGAGATACCTCCTTATCGCAGTCAGAAGGACCATTATTGAGACGTCAAAAAACAATAGATGTTGGCATAGATGTGGTGAAAAGAGAACTCTTACACACTGCTGGTAAGAATGTAAATTAGTACAATTCCTATGGAAAGCAGTTTGGAGGTTTCCAAAATAACTCAGAGTAGATCTGTTATTCAATCCAGCAATCCCTCTACTGGCTATCTACCTAAAAGAAAAGAAGTCATTGTATCAAAAAATACTTGCACATGTATGCTTATCATAGCGCAATTTATAATTGCGCTAGTGACCAACCTAAGTGCCCATCAACTGAAGAGTGGATAAAAAAAATGTGGTATACATCATGGAATACTATTCAGCCTCTAAAAAGAGTGAAATAAGGTATTTTGTAGCAACTTGGATGGAGGTGAAGGTCATTATTCTAAGTGAAATAATTCAGAAATGGAAAACCAAACACCATATGTTATCACTTACAAATGGGAGCTAAGCTATGGGTATGCAAAGGTATACAGAGTGGTACAACGGACACCGTAGAGGCAGAAGCCAGGAGGGTTGGAGTGAGGTGAGGGATAAAATCCTACATATTGGATACAAAGTACACTACTCAGGTGATGGCTGCGCTAAAACTTCAGACTTCACAAGTATATAGTTCATCTATGTAAGGAAAACCCACTTGTACCCCCAAAGCTGTTGACATAAATAAATAAATGAATATATATTTAGATAGATGATAGATAAATAGATGTAAATATAGAAAATAAATCAATACCATAGAAATAAAAATAAAAGAAAGCAGTTAATCTGCTTCCTGAAAGCTTAGGTTTCCCCACCTTGACCAGTTCTCAAAAGAGAAAATGCCCCTAAGCCTGCAGAGGTCCCAGAAGAAGCTTGGTCTTACTGACCTGGCTCTGTTGCCTATGAGGGTCTAGAATGCTCTCTGCCTTGGGCACCACCCACTTGGGCAGGTCACACCATCATCGCTTTCCTTCAGGCCCTCTGAGGGTTACAGGGTCTACGTTCTGTGCCTTGTGCTCATAGGAGGCAGCAGATGTAACAGAGCTGATTTTCTGGAGGATCAAACAAAGGCATGTGGAAAGAAAAGAAAGAAACAGATCACAAATTAAGCCAGTGTATCTGCTTTGATTTTTGTCCCTTCCTATTCATTCCAGAGGACTCTGAGAAAAAGCCACTTAGATCCAGAGGTGCCCAACTTAAAACCCTTTAGTGTTCTATATGCCTCATGCCCACCCTCTGCCCCTCATTCACTGACATGCCATGCTGGACTTTCTTCTTTTCCTTAAATATATTGGATTCTTACCTAACCCATACCACTCTTCTCTTTGCTTCAAGCACCCTTCAATCCTCTGTCCTGTCTAACTTCTTTCACCTGGCTAAACTCTACTTGGCTTTCTGTTCTTGGCTTAAGTGTTTCTTTTTCAAAAATGTCCCTTTTGACTATTCCTATCCTAAGAAGTAATCCAATTGAATGAGAGAACACAGAGGATGTTTAGGACACTGAAACTACTCTGTGTGACACTGTAGTACTATATACATGGCATTATACATTTGTCCCATGCCACAGAATGTACAACACCAAGAGTGAACCGTAATGCTAACTATGGACTGTGTGTGTTAATGATGTATTATGACAGGTTCATTCATTGCAACAAATATGCCACTCTAGGGGGGATATTGATACTGGGGGAGCTTGTGTGCATCTGTGGTAGCGGGGAGTATTTGGGAAATCTCTGTACCTTCATCTCAGTTTTGCTGTGATCCTAATATTGCTCTGAAAAATAAAGTTTATTATAATAAAATAAAAAACCAAAGCAATAATAATAATAAAAATAAATAATAATATGGCATGTAAGTCATCAAAATTCTCCAATAAAAATACATAGAGTGGCTGAATGGTTAAAAGAAAAACAGGACTCAAGTATATGCTGTGTATAAGAAACTCAACTCACTTATAAGGACACATAATAGAGTTACAATAAACAAATGGAAAACTATATTCCATGCAAAGGAAAATCTAAAAAGAGCAGGAATAGCTATACTTATATCACAAGAAATAGACTTCAAGACAAAAATCTGTAAAAAGAGACAAAGAAAAATAATTATATAATAATAAAGGGGTCAACTCACTAAGAGTATATAACAATTGTAAATATATATGCACTCAATACTGGAGCACCCAGATATATAAAACAAATATTATTTGAGCTAAAGAGAGAGATAGGCCCTAATACAGTAATAGTTGAGAACTTCAACACTCTACTTTCAGCATTGCATGTATCATCTAGACAGAAAATAAACAACAAAACACGAGACTTATTCTGTACTATAGAACAAATTGATTTAATAGACACAGAACATTTCATACAACAGCAGCCAACTTCACATTCTTCTCCTCAGCACATGAAACATTCTCAAAGATAGTATATGTGTTAGGCCATAAAACAAGTCCTGTAAATTTCAAAAAAGTACCTTTTCTGACAAAAGTGGAATAAACTAGAAATCAATAACAAGAGGAAATTTGAAAACTATGTAGACACATGTAAATTAAACAACATTCTCTTGACTGAGCATTGGGACAATAAAGAAATTAAGAAGAAAACTTTTTAAAATATTGAAACAAATAAAAATAAAAACACAGCATGCCCAAATCTATGGTTACAGAAAAAGCAGTAATAAGAGGAATGTTTATAGCAATAAATGCCTACATGAAAATAGTAGAAAAACTTTAAATAACTAATGATGCATCTTAAAGAAGTAGAACAGCAAGAGCAAACCAAACCTCAAATTAGCAGAAGAGAAATAGTAACAATAAGAACAGAAATAAATGAAATTGAGACAAAAAAAAAAATTGCAAATGAAAGAAAAATTTAGTTTCTTGAAAAGATAAACAAAATTAACAAACATTTTGTTCTGAGTAACTAGGAAAAAAAGAGAGAATACCCAAATAAATAAAATCAAAGAGAAAAAGAAAACATTACAAATGATACCACAGAAATTTAAAAGGATCATTAAAGACTATTATGAGCAACTATATGCCAATAAATTGACAAACGTAGAAGAAATATGTAAATTCCTAGACACATAAAACCTACCAAGATTGAGCCATAAAAAATCAGAAACCTGAATAGACTGATAACAAACAAGATAGAACCAATAATAAAAAAAAATTCTATCAAAGAAAATCCCAGGATCTGCTGATTTCTCAGCTGAATTTTAACAAACACTAAAAGATGAATCAATCCTACTCAAAACTATTCCAAAAAGTTGAGAATGAGGGAATACTCTCAAACTCATTTCATAAACTCAAACTCATTTCATCATACAAGACCAGTATTGCCCTGATGTCAAAATCCAACAAAGACAAAACAGCAACAAACTGTTGTTGGTTGGTGACCAATATCACCAATCAACATAGATGCAGAAACCTTCAACAAAATACTAGCAAACTGAATTCAACAACTATTCAAAAGACCATTAACCATAATAAGGTGGGATTCTTCCCATAAATGCAAGGATGAGTCAACATATGCAAATCGATAACTGTGAGAGATCACATCAAAAGAATAAAGAGTAAAATACATATGGTCATTTCTACTGATGCTGATAAAACTTTTGATAAATTCCACATCTCTTTATGATAAAAACTCTCAACAAACTGGGTGTAGAAGGAACAAATCTCAAAATTCTAAAAATCCATATAAGACAAACCCATGAATATTATCATACTGAAAAACTGAAAGCCTTTCGTCTAAGTTCTGGAACCCAACAAAGATACTCGCTTTCATCACTGTTATTCAAAAGAGTACTATAATTCCTAGCTAGAGCAATCAGACAAGAGAAAGAAATAAAAGGCATCCAAATTAGAAAGAAGTCAAATTATCCCAGTTTGCTGCTGATATAATCTTATGTTTAGAGAAACCTCAAGACTCCATCAAAAAAGATTTAGAACTAATAAACAAATTCAGTAAAATTGCAGGATACAAAATCAACCAACGAAAACCAGTAGCATTGCAATATGTCAACAGCAAACAATCTGAAAAAGAAAAAAAATTCCATTTATAATAGCAAAAGATAAAATAAAATACCTGGGAGTATACTTGGCCAAATAAGTGAAAGCTCTCTACATTTAAAACTGTGAGTCATTGATGAAAGAAATTGAAAGGGACAAAAAAAGTAAAGACATTCTATGGTCATGGATAGGAAAAATAAAAATTGTTTTTGTTATTATCTTATGCATTTTACTTTTTAATTTTTTTTAACTTTTAATTTAGGTTCAGGACTAAATATGCAAGTGTGTTACATAAGGAAATTGCATGTCACCTGTGTTTGGTATACAAATAATCTTGTTACTAAGGTAATAAGCATAGTAACTGTAGTAACTGATAGGTAGTTTTTCTATTTTCTCTCTCCTTCCACACTCCACACTCAAGTAGACCTGTGTCTGCTTTTCCCAAGTAGACCTGTGTCCATGTGAACTCAACATTTAGCTCCCACTTACAAGTGAGAACATGTGGTATTTGGTTTTCTGTTCCTGCATTACTTGGCTTGGTATAATTGTATACCATTGTATAATACTTGCAGCTCCCTCTATGTTGCTGCAAAGGACATGATCTCATTATTTTTTACAGCTGTGTAGTATTCCATAATGTATACATACCACATTTCCTTTATCCAGTCTACCATTCATGGACATTTTTGTTGATTCCATGTATTTACTTTTTATGAATAGTATGGAATTAACGTAGGTGTACATGTGTCTTTATGATAGAATGTATCAGTCCATTCTTGCACTGCTATAAAGAAATACCCGAGACTGCACAATTTATAAAGAAAATAGGTTTAATTGCCTCACGGTACCATAGGCTGTACAGGAAGCATGATGCTGGCATCTGCTCAGGTTTGGGTGTGATCTCAGGAAATTTAGAATCATAGCAGAAGGTGAAGGGGGAGCAAGGTGCCTCACATGGTGGAAACAGGAGCCAGAGACAATGAGGAAGGAGGTGCTACACACATTTAAACAACTAGATCTTGTGAGAACTCACTATCACGAGAACAGCACCAAGAGGATGACAATAGACCAATCATGAGAAATCCATTACCATGATCCAAGAACCTCCCACCAGGTCCCACCTCCAACACTAGGGACTACAATTCAACATGAGACTTACTGGGAACACAGATTCAGACAATATCATAGAATGATTTCTATTCCTTTGGGTATATACCCAATAAGGGGATTGCTGGATCAAATGGTACTTCTCTTTTAAGTGCTTTGAGATATCACCACACTGCTTTCCCCAATTGCTGAAATAATTTGCATTTCCCCCAGCAGTGTATAAGTGTTCCCTTTTATCTGCAACCTTGCCAGCATTTGTTATTTTTTGACTTCTTAATAATACTTATTCTGATTGGTGTGAGATGGTATCTCATTGTGGTTTGGAATTCCATTTGCATTTCTACTAATGATTAATGATGGTGAGCATTTTTTCATATGCTTTTGGCCACTTGTATGCACTCTTTTTTGGCTCTGTCAGCAAGGCTGCAGTACAGTGGCACAATCTCGGCTCACTGCAACCTCCACCTTCCAGGTTCAAGCAATTATCCTGCCTCAGCCTCCCAAGTAGCTGAGATTACAGGTGCATGCCACCACACTTGAAGAATTTTTGTATTTTTAGTAGATACGGGGTTTCACCATATTGGTCCGGTTGGTCTCGAACTCCTGACCTTGTGATCCACTTGCCTCAGCCTCCCAAAGTACTGGGATTACAAGCATGAGCCACCACGCCTGGCCATATGCATTACTTTGAAAAGTGACTGTTCATGTACTTTGCCCACTTTTAAATGGGGTTGTTTTTTGCTAGATACTGTCTTTAAGTTCCTTAGAGATTCTGGATCCTAGCTGTTTGTCAGGTACATAGTTTGCAAACCAACAGCCAACATCATACTAAATGGGCAAAAGCTGGAAGCATTCCCCTTAGAAGCAAAACAAGACAAGGTTGCCCACTGTCATGATTCCTATTCAATATAGTACTATAAGTCCTAGCCAGAGCAATCAGGCAAAGAAATGAAAGGCATCTGAATAGGAGGAGAGGAAGTAAAACTCTCTTTGTTTGCAGATTATGTGATGCTATACCTAGAAAAACCCATAGTCTCTGTTGAAAAGCTCCAAGATCTAATAAACAACTTCAGCAAAGTTTCAAGATACAAAGTCAATGTACAAAAATCAGTAGCATTTCTATATACCAACAACATCCAAGCTGACAGACAAATCAGAAAGACAATCCCATTCACAATATAGCCACAAAAAGAATAAAATACCTAGGAATACACCTAACAGGGGCATGAAATATCTCTACAATGAGAATTACAAACCAGTGCTCAAAAAAATCAAAGATAACATGAACAGATGGAAAAAAACATTCCATGCTCATGGATAGGAAAAATCAATATTGTTATAATGGCCATCCTGCCCAAAGTAATTTACATATCAATGCTATTCCTATAAAACTACCAATTACATTATTCACAGAATTAGAAAAAAAAATTCTAAAATTCACATGGAACCAAAAAAACTCACATAGCCAAAGCAATTCTAAGCAAGAAGTACAAAGTTGGAGACAGCACGTCACCCAATTTCAAACTACACTGCAAGCCTACGGTAACCAAAACAGCACGGTACTGGTACAAAAACAGACATATAGACTATTAAAACAGCATAGAGAGCCCAGAAATAAAGCCAAACCCCTACAAACATGTGATCTTTGGCAAAGTTGACCAACTAGCAATGGGGAAAGGACTATTCAATAAATGATGCTAGGATAACTGCCTAGCCATATGCAGAAGATTGAACCTTGACTGCTTCGTTACACCATACGCAAAAATCAATTCAAAATAGATAAAAGGCTTAAATGTAAAACCTAAAACTATATAAATTCTGGGAGATAATCTAGAAAATACCATTCTGGACATAAGTCCTGGCAAATATTTCATGATGAAGATGCCAAAAACAATTGCAACAACAACAAAAAACTGGCAAATGGGACCTAATTAAACTAAAAAGCTTCTGCACAGTAAAAAAACTATCTATATCATTTAAAAGTCAGTACTATTCAATGAAATCTGCAGATCCAATGCAATCTCCCTCAAAATACCAATAATATTCTTCACAGAAATATAAAAAATATTAAAATATATATGGAATTACAGAGCAAAAAAGAACAAAGCTTCAGGCATCACATTACCTGACTTCAAATTATAGTACAAAAATGGATAAAAGGTATGAACAGACATTTCTTAAAAGAAGACAAACAAATGGCCAACAGTTTTATGAAAAAATGTTCAACATCATTAATCATTAGATAGATGCATATAAAAACTACAAGGAGATGTCATCTCATCCCAGTTAAAATAGCTTTTATCAAAAAGACAGGCAATAACAAATGCTGATGAGGATGTGGAGAAAGAGAAACTCTGGTACACTGGTGATGAAAATTTAAATTAGAAGAGCTACTATGGAGAACACCGTGGGGATTCCTCAAAAAAAAAAAAAAGAAACTGAAAATAGAACTACCATATGATCCAGCAAACCCACTGGTGGGCATTTATCCAACAGAAAGGAAATCTGTATATCAAAGAGATATTTGCACTGCCATGTTTGTAACAGTACTATTCACAATAGCCAAAATACAGAAACAACCTAAGTATCCATCAGTTAATAAATGGGTTTAAAAAGTGGCACACATACACAATATAATCACAAAAATGAAATCCTGTCATTTTCAATAACATGAATAGAACTGGAGGACATTAAGTTAAATAAGACAGGCACAAAGAGACAAATATCACATGTTCTCACTCATGTGGGAAATAAAAAATACTGAACTCATGGAGATAGAAAGTAGAATGATGGTTACCAGAGGCTGGGAATGGTAGTTGTCAGGGAGGATGAAGAGTGGATGGTAAATGGGTACAAAAATACAGTTAGATAGAAGAAATATGATCCAGTGTTTTGTAGCAAAATAAGACAACTATAGTTAACAATTTATTGTACATTTAAAAAAAACTAAGAGTGAAATTGGAATGTTTGTAACACAAAGAAATGATAAGTGCTTGAGGTGATTGCTGCATAAGCCAATTACCCTGATTTGAACATTACACATTTTATGCTTGTATCAAAATATCACATGTACCCCATAAATATTTATAATGATTGTA
This sequence comes from Pongo pygmaeus, assembly GCF_028885625.2. Taxonomy (NCBI): domain Eukaryota; kingdom Metazoa; phylum Chordata; class Mammalia; order Primates; family Hominidae; genus Pongo; species Pongo pygmaeus. Next base: position 146,977,602 of record NC_072376.2, read on the forward strand.
TATCCATAGTAATTAAAAATAAAATGTTTTTATAAAATTTAACCTGATGGTACTGTAACTATTTTAAACTTTTAAATTTGTTAACTTTTGTGCTTTTTTGTAATAACAGCTTAAAACACAAACACATTGTACAGAATATTTAGTACAGCTGTACAAAAATATTTTCTTTCTTTATATCCTTATTCAATAAGCTTCTTTCTTTTTAAAAACATTTTATTTTTCTTTTACTATTTAATTTTTTTTTGTTAAAATCTATGACATCAACACATATTTTCCTAGGCCTACACGTGGTCAGTATCATTAACATCAACATGTTCCACTTCCATATCTCATCTCATATCTCATTAAATGTATGGAGCTATCATCTCCTATCACAATGTCTACTTCTGAAATAATTCCTGAAGGAATTGCGCTAGGCTGTTTTTACAGTTACCTTTTTTTAAAAAAAGATAGTAAGTAGAAGTATATCCCAAATGAATAATAAATAGTATAGTAAGTTCATAAACCAGTAACATATTTATTATCAAGTATTAGATACTGTACATAATTGTTATGTGCTATACTTTTACACTACTGGCAGGACTGTATGTGTGTTTACATCAGCATCACCAAAAACAGATGAGTAAGCCTTGTGTATGACCGCTATAACCATGTTATGACTGCTACAATGACACTAGGTGATAGTAATTTTTCAGCTTTATTAGAATCTTATGGGACCACCATTGTACATGTGATATAACACTGATCAAAACATAATTATGTGGCACATGACTGTATATGTATTTATGTTTGTATTTGTGTGCATGCATGTGTGTATATATGTTTATATGTTTCTGCGGTTTTTCCCTTTTGGCATTATCTACATAAGTATTCATTATTAGTTTCCTTTTTGTTTAAACTTCATTTCTATATATTTTTTCCTTTTAGAGTTCATTTATTTCTAAGATGACCAGAAATTTTTTATATCACCTTGTCTAATTTTATTTCCAGATTTTTCTAAATTTCATTGATGTTATTTTTATAATTTCTCTCATTTTCTCTAAATCTTTAGCTGGTTTTGAAATAGTAGGGTAAATTTTTCATGTTTCCTATGTCTGTCCTTTAAGTATGGTTTCATTGTAAAAATGCAATCCTATTTATTATTTTATGGCCATGTGTTTAATGCTTGGCCACATCACATACATAGGGAACTACCTATACCTTCATTCAGAACAGAATTGAGGGAGCAAGAGGTAAGATCAGATCTTCAGAATATAGTAAAACATGACAGTGATAGCTTTTATAATTCCACGCATACCCACGTCCTTTAAGGACAAAATAGAAGTACTCGTGAAAAGTAGCTTTGACTATCTTAACAGATATAAAAAGTATGAAGTCTAAAAAGCATGAAATCAAATTTGCTTGAAGAGTTGTGAGATGTCTACAGAAATAAGAATAAATAATTAAAATGTGAATTACATGTGTGCTATGTCAGCCTCTGTAGATTTAAGCTGTTATTGTTTTGGTTTGTTTTATTATGATGCCACCCAAATGATCTGACCGTTTTTCAAAATAATTTAATTTATTTTTAAAATTAATTAATTAATTTTAATTAATTAATTAATTAGTTAATTAATTAATTTATTTATTTATTTGAGACATGGTCTCTCTCTGTCACCCAGGCTGAATTGCAGTGGCACAATCTCGGCTCACTGCAACCTCCGCCTCCTGAGTTCAAGCGATTCTCCTGCCTCAGCCTCCCGAGTAGCTGGGATTACAGGCATGTGCCACCACGTCTGGCTAATTTTTGTATTTTTAGTAGAGATGAGGTTTTACCATGTTGCCCAGGCTTCTCTTGAATTCCTGGCCTCATGTGATTCACCCGCCTTGGCTTCCCAAAGTGCTGGGATTACAGGCATGAGTCACTGTGCCTGGTCTGATCTGACAGTTTTAAAAGAAGCAATTAACAAAATGGATTTCCTTAAACAATTTTGAAAAAGAGGAGACTAATCCTAGGCTGCAGAGTAATAGGCAATTGAAAATACCTGCAAGAGCATATAACAAATAGAAGAAAAAGAATCAAATGGAAACCTGCAAATGTAAAATAGTCTTGTCTTAACTGCAGACTCTTTCCAAGTAAATTCAGATTCCTGAAAAGAATATAAAGCTTTTACAAAGATGCTTAAGCTAAGGATAAATTTCTACTACTATTTTGGAAAGAAACTATACATAATGAATGGTGACCTAGAATCTTCAGCTAATCTCATGGTCACAGTTTGAAGAGGTAAATCAGAAAGAAAATAACATTTTGCATAAACTGTTTCTTTATCATTAAAGTTAATTATTCTCTTAAATACGTTACATATTAAATGTCAGCATATTAGAAACTGTGAATGTATTAAATTTTTATTCATGATATCATTAATAGAAAACTCAAGTTATATTAATAGATAAATGATTATAAGCTATATTATGATTTATATCATTTATAGAAATAAATTATGTCTATCTGCTCGAAAGATAAAGATGTTGGATAATTGGTTGTTGTGTTAAAGTAAATGTAGGGCCAGGTGTGGTGGCTCATCCCCGTAATCCCAGCCCTCTGAGAGGATTGCTTGAGCACAGGAGTTGGAGACCAGCCTCGGCAAAACAGTGAGACCCTGGCTCTTCAAATAATAATAATGATAATAACAATAATAATAAGCAAATGTAGAAACACTTAAAAATAATCAGATTTAGGGTGAGGCCAAGATGGCAGACTAGAAGCAGCACATGTGTGCCTCTCTCACGGAGAGGAAACAAAAAGGCTAGTGAACACTAACCCAACAGGCCGATCATCTGAAAAACCACGTCAGGATCCATCAAGGCAGCAGGGGGACACAGAACAGAGAGGAGAAAAGTTGGGTGCTAGCATGTTTGGGCTCAACACGAAGCCAGGAGAACCTCTGTGACATGGGAAAGGGTAAGTGAGTGAGGGTGCCCAGGGTGATTCATGCTCTCCACAGGAACCTGTGTAAGACTGGGAATAAGAGAATCCCCCTGGCGCCCCCATGCCCTCACTGCACTTCTAAACTGAGGCAAAGAGCCACCTGGATGTTTTGCAGGGGCAACTCACAAGTCCAAGGAAACTTTACAAGCCTTGAGCCCTGCAGCAGACCTATAATGGTGCCACAACCCCAATAGAGGCACCAGTTGTGGTGACTTGGAGCAGTGAGATTGTTGCACCCCCTTTTCCGGATAGGGCTTGGTGGCAGCTTCCAGCCCAGTGGTCCTGCTTAGGCCCAAACTTGCCTGCCCACTCCTGCCACGCCCCCACCACTGGTAACCACATGGACAAGCCCTGCTAGAGCTTCTATCCCAGCCATCCCTTTTTTCTTTTTCTTTTTTTTTTTTTTAGATGTAGTCTTGCTATCACCAGGCTGGAGTGCAGTGGCAGGATCTCGGCTCACTGCAGCCTCCACCTCCTGGGTTCGGGCAATTCTCCTGCTTCAGCCTCCCAACTAGCTGGGACTACAGGTGCGTGCCACCATGCCCAGATAATTTTTGAATTTTTAGTAGAGACAGGGTTTCACCGTATTGGCCAGGATGGTTTTGGTCTCTTAAACCTGTGATCCACCCAACTCAGCCTCCAAAAGTGCTGGGATTACAGGCATGAGCCACCGTGCCCAACTCAGCAGTCCCACTTCTGTGTGAACTCAGTTGGAGGGCACATCTTCCTGTTGTCTCAGAAAACACCCAGACAACAGAGCTGGTGACCACACCGGCCCTCACTACTGGTAACCAGGCAGGCAATGCTTGCTAGAGCTTCTAGCCCAGCAGTTCCACTTCTATGTGAACTCATCTGGTAAGCACATCTTTATATTGTCCCCTAGGAAACATCCAGATGTCAGAGCACATGACACCACCTGGCCCTACCAGTGGTAACCAGGTAGGCAAGGCCTGCCACAGCCTCTAGCATGGTGCTCCTGGTTCTGCAGGAACTCAGCTGATGAACGCAGCCTTCCTGTTGTCCCAGGAAACAACCAGACTGCAGGGCTCATGACCCCACCCTCCCCCACTATTAATAGCCAAGCAGGCAACACTTGCTAGAGTTTCCAGCCTAGCAACCCTGATTCTGTGTAAACTCGGCTAGAAGGCACAGTTTCCTGTGTCTCAGGAAAGGCCTAGACAGCAGGGCAGGCATCCTCACCCATCCCTATTTCTGGTAGCCAGGAAAGCCATGCCTGCTAGAGCTTCCAGCCCAGTGGTCCTACTTCTCCCTACTTCTGTCTGAGGGTAGGCACAACCTTGTATTTCCCCAGGAGGCATACATATAGCAGATTAGGGCTGACCTCACAAGGATATAGCTTGTTTGCTAACTCAGGCCCCTGCCTGTGAGAACTCACGAAGCAGAACACCCCACATAAGAAATGTGGGCATGGAGAGTTATTGGAGGAGGTTCCTCCAAGACCAGGAATTAACTAGAATTGAAGTGAGTAAACCAAACACACCATATACCATAATTAACCCCTGAAGGGTATTAAAGAAGAAAAAAGAAAAAAAATCCCCACAAGGATAGTAACTTCAAGACTGAACAAACATCAGCCCACACAAATGAGAAAAAACCCAACACAACAACTCTGGCAACTCAAAAAGCCAGAGTGTTTTCTTATCTCCAAATGATTGCACTCTTTCACCAGCAATGGTTCTTAACCAAGCTGAAATGGCTAAAATGTCAGAAATAGAATTCAGAATAAGAACAGGAATGAAAATCATCAACATACAGGAGATAGTTGAAACCCAAACCAAGAAATCTAAGGATTACAATAAAACAATACAGGAGTTGAAAAATCAAATGGCCATTATAAGAAAGCACTAAACAGTTCTGAAAGAGCTGAAAAATTCACTAGAAAAATTTTATAAAGCAGTCACAAGTATTAACAGCAGTATCAACTGAGTTGAGAAAAGAATTTCAGAGCTTGAAAACTGATCCTTTGAAATAACTCAGGAAGACAAAAAGTGGATCTACAACAATATTGAGAACATGAAAATGACAATATTAAATCACTTTAAAATTTTTATTTTTACCAACTATAAATTCCTATTTGAAATTTAAAAGATAAAATGTTAAAAGAATACATTTATTGAAATGGCTGTACATGTAAGCAGGCAACTACACAGCAGACGTGGCAATATGTGTGGAGAGAAGGGTGAAAGTAGAAACAGTGGCTCAAGGCATATCTATGTACATTAGCTTTTACTGGAATGCTTATCAGAAAAGTTAAGATTCTACTTATATATTAAGGCACTTGGGCACGTAAGATTTAATACTCTTTAATGAATGAATCCCTATTTTCAACTAAGATAACTTGCTATTATCACACACCAAAAAAAATTAGAATGAACAAAATTTAAATAAATTAAATCCATAGGATTGTATATTTTTGTAAACTGACTGTCTTTTTTTTTTTACAGCAAATGCTGGAAATAAGCAATTTCTACTAAGGCAGATTATTGTGTAATTAAGCCATAGCTATAATTCATCTAGACATCTGATGTTATGTCCTATTAACTCCTTACATACATGAAAAAACTCTGTTTCCTGATATTATCTTGAAAATATATGTAAGCATTATCAAATATTGTTCAGATATTTGAACAGTTTTACAGATTAGCTTTCCTAAATTAAGATGTAGACTAGATTATCCAGAATAAGATGTCAAGGCCAGGCACACTTAATACACTTTCCAGTCTTGTTGTCTGGTAAACCTTTTTAACAACTTTCTGCTTCTGATATATGTTTTGGTAAATACTTACCTAGTATAAGAATCTATGTGAAACTTATATGCCAACTCTAATTCATTGGCTCTCTGAATCAAGTATTTACCAAAATATATGTTATTAAAAATGGAAAAGCACATTTTTAAAAGATTTACTATAGGTTTTATATAAGATACTTTTTATGAACCAAAATTTTAGTTAGAAGCGTTGAGAATACGAAATTCTGAAAGTCATAAACACAATACAGATAAATTGTGTGGGTGTGTATATATTTGTGTGAATATATGTATTTAAAGTGTTCAAAATATTTTGAAGCATGACATCAAAGCCATTTAAATAAAATACTGAAACTTTCCAGCTTAACATTCAATTTTGGAATAACCTTCAAAACTATAAAGAAAGTGAAATATCAGGGGGAAAAGTCTAAAATGTAGTCATAATATGCAAAGAAATCTAAAAATCCATGTAAATAAAAAACACCCCAACAAGAAAATAAATTGTGATCATGAGACATTAACTCATAAGTATGAAAATACAAATGGTCAGTGAGTACACAAATGCTGTTCAACTTTTGTAATTTACAAAAGTGAAATAAAGCAATGATGAAATGGTTTGTTTTACATATCATGTTGAATTGACCAACAGCTTAAAAAAGACCCTTGTTTCTTGGAGCATATGGAAATAGGTATTCTCCTACAATGACAATGGAAATGTAAGTGCCACAAGTATTCTGGACAGCATTTAAGCAATATTTATCAAAATTACTTTTTAAAATTGATTCTTTTTTAACCATTAATTCTACTTCTAAACATTTTCTTAAGAAAATAGATATATTTGCATATATAAGTTTGCAAGGATGTTAACCTCCAAGTTATTTATGACAGAGGAAGAAAGAAAAAAGGAAGAAATTATCTAGCAACAAGAAGTTTATTAATAAGAAATTAGTTATATTTTGGTACAGTCATTGAACAAAACATAAATGTCACTCAGATTATAAGACAAATAATTATTGTGAGCATAAAAGTTGACAATAGCATATTGTTTAATTAAGAAAGCAATTTCAAACAACATTTGTAATATTATCCTATTTTTCTTAAATTACCTAGGTGTATATATGTAGAGAGAGAAAAAAATAGAAAAATATGTAACAAATTATAATAGGGAATTGGTTTGCATAATACAATTATATGCAAATTCTTTTAATTTTTTCATTGTCCATAATTTTTTATGGACTAAAAGATTTTTATTTTAGAAAATGTGCAAAGAATATACACATAATTTCTATAAAAATAAAAGACAAAAAATTGTTCTCATTCATAAGCTGAGGTATTGCCAAAAAATATTTTACTATTTCTTTTATATTAGTAATATATGAAATAGAGAATGTGAATAATAGTTACGAGAAACAACTAAGCCAAGTAAAAATATGAAAACAGTAAAAACAAAAGCACTTGCTTGCTAGATACCTTTGGTATGAATCAGAATTTGTAAAGCAATTATTTAAATGTAATTAAATAACTCTTGCCTCGATTTCCAAATGTATTTGAAGCAGCACATATTAAAAGACAACATAAAAAAAAATCCTTTAGAAAGTATTTTAAAAAGCTGAGGAATATAGATGAAAGGCAAGAGAGAAAGGAAAATAGGTGAATGGTTCTAAACTAAAAATTATGCTAGAAAACAGAATAAGTGATGTAACTTCAATTCATCAGAAAATCAATCAGTGAGTTTCTGATCAATGAAGGCTAAAAGTGAACCTTAATGGGTTCCATAGCTGCCACAGTCTAATAAAAGGAGATGTGAGTACATAAAAATAGAGGAACTTACTTTTCTGAACCCTAAGAGAATATCACAACACAAAACAATATAAAAGAGATTTTAAAAGTTTTTAAACAGAATTTCTATAATCTGTATATATGATTTTCATAATATTAGCATCTGGTAAATATTAAGCCATGTAAGTATGAAGAGATTTAGGACCAGGCCAACTTTGGATCACCTGAGTTGATAACAGATTTATAACTTAAGGAATGTAGAAGTTAAGGTTTTACAGTGCAAGTTACAATTTAGATTAACTAGTAAGTACCTGAATTATAGTCAACTAATGGAAAAAACAAAACACATAAAGCCAGTTTTTAGGCAACATTAAAAACTTCCATCATCTTAATTTAAACCATCCAAAAAACAAGCATGTCAGGATATAAATTTAAAAGAAATTCAACTATATCTGAGTACTTTAAGCATCAATTCAAAATGAAATTAGATCTTTAAATTCATACTATAAATTTCTAAAAGTCTGATTCCTCTGAACTTGGATGAAAAATTAGAAAATTTCTGTTGGTAAAAATACTTTGGAATCTTTAGGTGTAAGAACTATTTTGAGCATATTTTCATAGAAGAAATTAAAGCTAGCAATATTACTAAAATAATAAAATATGCAATAAATTCAAATAATTACCTCATTTCATTTGGTTCAAATGTAATAAAAATATATCTATTTATACTTATTGCTATGAACACATCAAAATAAGAAAAATGTGCAATATTAAAATTAGAAAATGTGCCTCTGTAAAATGAACTAAGCTTCATTTCTTTTTCCACAAAAGAAAAAAAAATGGCTTGGTATAAAAAACGTTTTATCATAAAGTTTACTGAACTAAGCACCCATCATGTGGAATATGAAATTTACTGAGGTCAATTCAGGCAGAGATCACTATCATTCCTCCACCTGCTGCAGATACTAGCTGGGAAGGTACGTTTTTCTTTCCTAGTGTCTCTGGGCCAAGGCAATGCTAAGAGGTTTGGAGCCCAAGATGCGGCCATTCATCTCAGTCATTGCTTTAGTAGCATCCTCAGGAGAGGAGAAGCAGATCAAGCCAAACCCTTTGCTCTGTCCCTCTTCCTGCATTACCTTAACTCTGCTAATTGATCCAAATGAAGAAAACTCGTTTCGTAGTTTTTCATCATCAATGGTGTCATCAAGGTTCTTAATATAGAGCTTTACCCCCTGGCACCCACAAATTCGTTCCCTTTTCAGCTGCTCAAACATTTGCTTTAACTCAGCCTGTCGCTCTACTTTCTTTTGCGCCCGGCCTACAAAAATCAGCTGCCCATTTATGTCCCTTCCATTCATTTCTTCAACAGCTTTCTTGGCAGCCTCATGGCTATCAAAACTCACAAAGCCAAAGCCTTTGGATTTCCCACTGGAATCTGTCATCACCTTAACACTCAGAGTTTTGCCATATTTGCTGAAAACGTCCTTCAATCTCTCATCATCCATGTCACCGCCAAAGTTTTTGATGTAAATATTGGTGAATTCACTGGCTTTGCTTCTGAGTTCAGCTTCACGATCTTTTCGGTTTTTGAATCTGCCAACAAACACCTTGCAGCCCTTGAGTAGTTTTCCATTCATCTCCTCAATGGCCCTGTCTGCAGCACTCTGGTTCTGAAAGTGCACAAATGCATAGCCCTTGGAGCCTTGATCATCACTCATCACTTTGGAGGAAAGGATCTTTCCAAAAGCTGAAAAATGTTCATAAAGGGTTTTGTTATCGATAGATTTGTCCAGATTCTTGATGAACACGTTCCCAATTCCAGATCTCCTCAAGTAGGCATCGCGCTGAGACCACATGAGACGGATGGATTTGCCTTTTATGATGTCAAAGTTCATTGTGTCCAGCGCCTTCTGGGCATCAGCCAGCTGCAAGAAGTTCACGTAGGCATAGCCCAGAGAGCGGCGGGTGACCTGGTCCCTGCAAATGCGGATGGACAGCACAGGCCCCACAGTGCTGAACTTCCTGAACAGCAGGTCCTCGGTGACATCTGCATGTAAGTCACCCACATACAGGGAGGCCATGCGGTACTTGGCTGCTACATTCATCTCCCTGTCCTTGCCACTGTGAGTCTGTCCCCTGGAGCTCTTTGAGCAATCCCTGTGGGGGGATACTAGGTCACAGCTTTGGCCGGGCTCAAGTGTGGAGGCCTCGGGATCACCACACAAAGGCCAAGCAATGGAGTTCAGACACGGCTTCCCCAGCTCAGGCAACACCCTCATCCAAAAGTCCCCACAGCCACCAATCTGGCCCTCCTAGGACGCAGCAATAGAACTGTGAAATCGCGAAGAGAGATTATTATTAGGACAAGACGTTCCTTCCCCTCAGATTTGTGAGAAAACTTCAAGTGGCGGGCTGGCCCTCCATCTGAGCATTCTCCACAGACGCCCTGGTCGCTGGTTTCTGAATAAAAATAGGCCTCGCTCAGAGTGGTTTAAAGTTACAGCCGCTCAGGGAAGAACTCCACAAGCGGAGGCGTCAGAGGCCCCAGCCGTGGAGTATGGGCTGCGAGGTTCTGCCCGGCAGAGACCCGAACCTGCCAGGTACCGGGTTCTGCAGGCGCCGCCGCCGAGGCGCTGCCGGGAGCGACGCGGGCCAAGGGCGTCCTGAAGACCTAGGGGGCCCCTCCGACCTCCCGACCCGCGCGGCGCCCAGAGAAAGGAGGCGTGGGGGAAGGGGAGGCTGACAGACCGACGGACTGACGGACGCGGCGAAGCGGGCGGCCAGGCGGGGGCTGGGGGCTCACCGGCGGTCGTCTGCGGGCGGGCGGGAAGCCCGGAACTCGCGCGCTGAACTTCCCGCGCACTCGCTGCCAAGTGGGATGTTTTCTTTTTAATATTTTTTTTAAGAACGTTTTTCTTCCCCCCGCCCCTATTACACGTTTCCCACCCTCCTCAGATGGCTAAGCTGAGAAGCAGGAGGCGGTGACTGGGGTGGAGAAAGGCAGCCGAGGGGAGTGGCCCCAATAAACCCACCCGCCCGCAGGGCTTTGCATGGGTCTGAGTGAAGGAGCCTTTCCAAATGTGGATCAGGGCCTGTCACTTCCTGGCTTCAAACCCTCCAGTGGCTTCCTTTGACTTTTTGATAAGGTCCAACATCCGCACCTTGTTCTATAAAGTTCTGCAGGATTCCTGAAATGTTCCAGCCTCAACTGCTGCTTAGTTCCCCTTACAAAACTCCAAGACACACTAGCCTTTTTCAGAGCCAACTTTATAAAAATGTGTTCTTCGGAAATAAGTTAACTGCTCTTTCCAAATAGATGTTTTTTCTAAATCCCTCTGACAATTTAGGTTTCCCTCTTAGAAACTCTAACCCTACCCTGTATTTGCCTGGCTTTTGTCTAATTACAAAATATTGCATATTTCGTAACAATAGAAGCCATGTGCACTTTATTCTCAGGGACTTGCAGACAAGGGATGTGCAGTATTTATTGAACAAATCTTAGCCTCAGGTTAGTTTTCACATCTAGTTAAATGGAGGCGATGGCACTTATCTTAGAGAGTATTTTACGTGTGAAATGAGTTAATAGATTTGGAAATGGATAACACAATATCAGATACATAAGTGGTTTCCAGTAACAATGATTTCATTTTCTTTAGCATTAAATAAAATTCCTTAGTATCTAATGAATCCTTAAAATTTGAATCATAATGCATCTTAGGGAGTCAATAAGTTACTGTCACGGTAGCATGACCTTGATTCTCCAAGAGTGCCAGAACCTATGAAATTAACCTGTGGTCTCAGTTGTACTTGTTTACAGAAACAAAAGCCAGGCCGGATGCCAGTAGCCACAAACAAGCCACTAGATAAAAACTCAGCTTGGCAGTGCTACTCAGACAGACCTGAATCCTCACTTCCTTATCATATTAAAATCTCTGCCCAGTGGGGAGAGATGCCCTTTGCTAGGCACATATAGTAAGTGCCCAGTGCAAAAGGAAGAACAAGACTGCACACATTCTAGTTTTCTCTTGAAAGTCCCACCTCTTTCCAGGAATTCGCATCCTTAGTCTCCACCTCCATGCTCTAAGAGACCTTAAAAATCCCCCTTCTGCACATACCTGGGGAGAAGGTGAATGGGAAGCTCACCTTCTCTACTCTTTGAACAACAAATAAAGTTTCTGCTCTGCTTAACAGAACCAACCTCCTTTCTACTGTCTCAATGGCAACAGGCAGGTAAAGGACCCATTGGGGTAAAACAACCCCTCTTCAGGGCGGAACATTACTTGCAAATCTGAATTGGGTGGATCAGTTAATGTAAGGCAAATTTAGTACTTTTTCAACTTTACTGGACATAAGAAAAAACTAGTGCTCTTGTTGAAAAAGCAGATTTTGATTCAGTAGCTTGAGGTGGACCTGAGATTCAACTTTTCGAACAAGTTCCTGAGTGATGCAAATTCTGCTGGTCTCTGAACCACACTGAGTAGCAAGATTAATTGAATCCTCATTTAGAGGGATCTTTTCTAATGTAAGAACTGGAAAACTAAAAATATGTGTTTAACTTGCAGAAGATAATAATACTCTAGCAAAATTCATTCTTAGAAATGCATTAAACAAAACTGGAGCATGATTTTCACTATAAAATCCAAATTGATTGTAATCTATCTAAAATTTCCTATGTGGGAGATGAGAAGATGCCACTCCAAAATATGAGAGATTACTGAGCTGAAGATAATTAAGAAGAAGCAGATGCAGGAAAGCTCACTGCCCTGCATCTACTTGCCTAGAAGCATGATAGAATTATAATGAAAAATGTTACTTTGCCCTCCCCAAACCCGCTTGCAAATGTTAGCCACTGAAGACAACTTTGGACCCTATCAGCCTGGAGAAGGTACGAGAGGAATCTATATTAACAAATTTTAACAAGATAACTAGCATTTATCTACCATTGATTCACCTTCCCCCAAGTTGCTGCCCATAACAACTTAAAGTCCTTTTTTGTTTGTTTTACCACTCATCTAAGAATTTACTTAGAAGAAGAAGGTGCTATATAATCTGAAATTCACCAAAGAGGTGAGTCACCTCTTTGAGAACTACTCATTATATATTTTATATATACACGAGAATATATGTAAAATATACATACTCATGTATATATAATACATGAGAGTATAAAATATATATGTTAAATTACACATGAACTTGTTTGTTTTTCTCTTGTTTTTTTTTTTTTTTTTGTCTTGTTTTAGTTTGTAATTTTTTTAGGCAGGGTCTCACTCTGTTAGCCAAGCTGGAGTGCAGTGATGCAAACAGGGCTCTCTGCACCTTGGACTTCATGGGCTCAAGCAATCCCTCCACCTCAGCCTCTCTAATAGTTGGAACAACAGACGCATGCCAACATGCCAGGCTATTTATTTATTTATTTATGTTTTATTATAGAGACAGGGTCTTGCCTGTTGACCAGGACCATCTCCAGTTCCTGGGCTCAAGTGATACTCCTGCCTTAGCCTCTCAGAATGCTAGGATTAGAGGCATAAGTCACTGTGCCTGGCTGTTTGTAAAATTTATTTCAATATGTGTTGTTCCTATAGCATCATTTGTTCAAATAAATAAATACAGTAATCTTTTCTTTCAGCCTGTCTTGTAAGCTGCAATTGTAAAAAGGAAAAGAGATCACCAACATAGTTGTAGACACCATTAATGGATTTGGGCAGTACTCCAGTACACACTTTAAGAATTTAGATGCTATTTGGTGTTGTTTAACATAAATAAAACAGTGATTGCTATGTTCAATATTATCAGGAGTTTTTTGTTTTTGTTTTTGTTTTTTAAGAAAGCTCCTAAGTGTGTAGTCCCTCAGAATTTAGTCTTAAGATTTTTAATTTCTAAAAAAATATAGTTTAGATCTCATCAGTTCTTTGTGTTGTTTGAATACAACGGTACTTCAGCTATAACAAGATACCAAAATATTTCAAGAACTTGTGGGTTTTTCATTTTACCTTAGTGTGATCTTCACTCGACATTTTGTGAAAAATGAGAAGAATTTCCAAATTTAGAATTTAGTCCTACATTCTCTAATCAACTTACAGGCAACTGGTACAAACCTCAGTTGGTTAAATGACTAATTATTATACATCTTCCTATTTGTTTTAGTTACGGTGTTTTTATTTTTATATTTTAACAAATACAGCATTTTTTAAGTAACTATGATTCTTCCTTCTCTTTAATTCGCTAAATCTCCTCTTTTTGTCAGTTGTGTTCTTCACTTGGGGTGTCCTTTACATTTGCCCTTTCTTTCCCTTCCCTTTCCTATTGCCTTTGCTTCATTTCCTTGTATATTACTGCATGAGTCTTATTTGTTCACCTTCTTTGATTTGGGCTGTTTGTATATCAGTCCATGCTGCATTTTGTTACTGGAATAATTTTACTAATCTCTCTTTCATAATATTTTAGTAAAAAATAGCAAATGACACCAAAGACTTTGCAAGATCAATATCATTGTAACTACATATATTTTCTCTTGTCAAGCTAATCCCTCGCTTGTTTTATATGTACATGCAGTTAATTCTTTTAAAAATAGAAAGGAATGCAATATATTTGAAGAGATTATCTGCATTCTCTTGTTTATTACAGTACTATTCACAACAGCCAAGATTTATGGAATCAACTGAAGTGTCCACCAGTGGATGAATGAATAAATAAAATGTGTGTGTGCATGTGTGTGTATATATACATATATATAAGTATATATATGCATATATAAGTATATATACATATATATGCATATATAAGTATATATACATATATATGCATATATAAGTATATATACATAATGGAATATTATTCAACCATAAAAAAGATTGAAATCCTGTCATTTGCAGCAACATGGTTGGAACTGGAAGTCATTATGTTAATTGAAATAGACCAGGGACAGAGAGATAAACATTGCATGTTCTAACTCATATGTGAGAGCTAAAAAAATGAATCTCGTGAAAATAGAGTAGATTGCCTAATCTTGAAAAAAAATAGTAATTTTGCCTACCTTATGTTATTTAGTTCAATTGCCCTCCAATGTACAAGTTTGTTGTGTGGGTGGCTCACAGAATTAGGAGAGGATGAGATTGCTGTTTTGCTTAAATGGCAGGAAAACCGTCAGTATTTCTACTCACTGATATTGACAGCAATGGAAGTTATTGTTTACTTTGGTATTTATCGTGAAGATATTAATAAGTAGCTATTTTGGGTATGGAAATGCATTTTAAAATAAAAATCTCTCATACTAAATTAGGTAAAATTAGTTTCTGAAGTCTTGAATCATTGTTCTGATGTAGTCAACTATTAATAAAATTTTTCTTTTTTGTGTTCAAAATGGTCTTTATTGCCTTAATACATAGTAATTAAATAAAGAAAACTTGCTTTTGTTGTATTATGAAACTATCATGTTCAATTTACCACAAAGTATATTATTGTATCTTTCAGATTATTTGGTTCATTTTTTTGACAATAATCTCTTTCCAGTTGTTATTTGTTATTGTTGTTGTTGCTTGTGTATTTTGTTTTGTTTTTCTTACCCAAATATAGTGTTAATTTCTTGAGATGAGGAATATGATTTACATTTCAGAGTTACCTTTCTCTATATAGCACATATGGAAATTTTTCAATAAGTAATGCTTGATTGCTAGTAGATCTTGATGAAAGGTAAATGTCCCCCAAGGCTGAAATAGATGGTGTCAATCATCACATATCACCCAATATACAGCTTTGAGCACAATAAAAACCTTGGAAATTCATTTACTTGAATCCCAAGCTGTCATCACACCAGTAGAAACTGATGCGAAGACTTACTTTATGATAAAAGGTTGCTTCATTTATGTACATCCCCTGATCCTCCTCTGTCCCCCACCACAACCTCAGTCATTTCAATGAGAAAGATAATTAGGGATAGGGCCAAGGCTCCTAAGAAAAATAAGAGAATAACATCATTCAGACCTATTTAAGAGAAAGAGAAATAACATTATTCAGACCTATGTAAGCATACTGAGGTATTATATTTCAGGAAATAGCATCAAATTTCAGTGGTTTTATTAGATACTGATACCCAAGTTATAATACTGCCTGGTTCCCTGGCAGGTGAGAGTGCCCAAATCCAGCTGATGGGGTTTAGACATTGTTCACAGTAGGGAAAGAAGCTAAATGGACCTTGTGGGCTGCTCCATTGGACCAATTTAATGTACCATTTTTACTTATTTTACAACTGATTTATAACCAATTTCACAACAAAATTTATAATAGGAATTTCTATGTTAGATGCTTATACATTTCTACAAATTGGCAGATTCTAGGGCACTGAACTGTGGAAATTAATTTCTATCCCTTATAGAAACATCTTGGTCCTTCATGTAGGTGTCATGTTAAGGGTCATTCACTCATAAGATAGTAATTGAGCTGGAGATTGACCTTGCACCACTCAGATTGCTACCATTGCTAACTGTGTCCATCAATATAGCATACATTTTTTGACTTGCTTTTGAGGCAAGGAAGGCTACATGGCATTGAGTTCTGATGACTCCTGGAAAGCTCTAGTGGGATAACACTTCTTGAGGCTATCAGTGCTGTCCCACCACCATTGATCCATTTTTCGGTTGCAATGTTACGGTTTAAATTCTATCAGCCCACTGTGGCTACACTATTGTGGCCTTTGGAATGAAAGTCTTACATTTTTAGTTTTTAGAACTAAATATTTAGAAATATTTACAGTCTGACAATGGAATATCTTCTATCATGATACCCACTCTACAACACCTTGATAATCAAGATAGACTTCAATAGACTTTCCTTATGCCAAACTATCTGTAGAAATCAGGTTGTGCTGAGAACTGGAATGTCCTTCTTTAAAAAATCAATTTGAAAGGATTCTGAGTCTATATCCCTCAAAACCTCTTAGTCCCCAGCTTTTAGCAAGAGAGTTCAGTGGTTATCCCCAGAAAGTGGCTATCTCATTGGCTACTTCCTGGGTAATCATCAGGACAAAAACAGTGGGTTACATAGATCTATTATGAACAGTTGGCATTCTACCCTGTTCATTCTTGATCATGATACCTTTTCTTTTCCCTGATGTCCTCACCATGCTGGACTGGCTGGTGTGCTCTCCAAGGAATAGACTGACCAATACAGACTCAAAGGATTTAAATTCTATTGCAATTCAACCACCTGGATACTCTTCTTAGATTGGTATATTCCTGTGTCATAACAATAACGACCGTTTGTTCAATATATTACTCCCTAAGTCCCTGTATTGTTGTCCACACCAACCAAAATAGCAGACATATGGATGTAGTTTTTGTCTCTTATGTCCCTGGCCTCCATGGATTAAAGTTATGGGTTCAAGTAGAGTATGATTGGGGATAGGTGAATTTTTAGCTCCAGAATCGATACACAGCAATTCTGTAGCAAAGGAAAGAGAAGAACAAACTTAGTACCCGGGAAATATCTCAGAATTTAGAAATTATGATGAAGAAAGGAAGATCAATGATAATCGTCTTTCAGAATCACCCTGAAGAGTTGCTCATGATGAAAAAAACTCCTTGGTGTGCGTCTCCCAAACTGTGGAAAGTGCTTTCAATTTAAGTGACGGCAGAGTCTTTCATCTTCTACCACATGGAAATATGACCATGATTTGAATGCTGCTTTCCTAAAATTCACTGTGAAGTCAACTGGAAAACAGCAGAGGATGCCCTCAGTTCCTGCATATCCCAGGCAAAATAACTGTCAGCACCTTGGGATGTTTCTCGCACTCCACTTTCCACAGATATTATTCAGTTATTCCATATAGTAGATGAATGCCATCTTGCTGTCAGCACAGACAAAATACTGTAAGCTGTACTGATGTGTCAGGCAATCCCTCAACAAACATTCTATTTGAACTGAATTGGGAATTCTAAAATGTGCCAGCTAGCTGGGAGGACACGTCATAGGCACTATCAACCTGTGACCCTCATGATATAAGTCCCATGTGGGGCACAAAATTTGTAATTATACTTTTCTCTATGGATACTATGTAGATCTGTGAGATTGCACTTCTGCTTACAAGCCAGGCATTAACTTGACTACCCTCTGAAGACATGGTAACTTGCCCTTTATGAATGACAATAAAATATCTTCAAGTATTTAACAAAATTACATCAGTATAACATGTAGCTTTCAAATAACTGTGGAGAGTTCTCTGAAATGAGGCAACCCTTTGGTGATTTTTCCAGAGGTAAGTGACTTATTCATGTGAAACCTGTATACAATTATCCCTATAATGGAAGTCATACAATTTGAAATGGTAATATGAAATTTGCTCCTGATTTTGTCTGAAGTAACCAGTAACACTATTTTGGCCCTGAAAGATATTCAGGCCTCACTTCACTGTCCAAAGTTGTTATGGAAGAAATAATTACTCTACACTTTGTGCTTGAAAACCAAGACAGTTTCTGTGCAATCTCACATATAGTCTATTGCACTTGGATTAGTGCCTCAGGCCAGGTGGAAAGGTCAATACAGGAAAAAATAAAAATAAAAAGAAATTCATTCTTCATCTCAGGTAGACCCTGATGCTTTAAAGGAGTTGTTGAGTTGGTTGGGTCTAGAACCCTGGTATACAAGGTTGAAAGTGATACCACAGGTTTATTTCATCCTGTTACTTGAAGTCCTGTTGATAGTAGCCTTTCTATCAACAATAAATATGGGACAAATTGAGCAGCCTCAATTTTCTCCCTGCTTCTGTTGCTTAGAATGGCCAACAGAGTGGTGTACTCATAGGAAAATTTGCCAAAATACAAGATAATGTAGAAATAAGAGGTGGATATTAATAGGGAACAATTTTCCATGGTTCTTTTGTGTTTCTGTATGATTTACAAGCAGAATCACTGACTTTCATTTTTTTTTTTTTTCAGATTGTCTTTTCTAAGATGGTTTCATGATAAACAGTCTGGAAAGATTGATGGTGTCTCCATCTAAAGAAAGAGCAAATATTTTTACTATTCCTTATAAAAGATCTGTGTTCCCTAAACTTAGGTTTCCCTCTCTTAACGCAACATACTGAATAGATAGGTGTCACCTGGCTCTCTTCACATGGCCTTTTGAAAATTGTGCTTGAGGAACTGACGCAAGAAAATGCTTATATTCTGGCTCCCATTGTTGTTGTGAGTGATGAAGTCCTTTGTCTCTGACTCAGAAGTCTCATGTCTCCTGGCAATATCCATGCTAACTTGGTAGTTTGTAAGTAGGGTAAAAATATCAAAGTCTTCACAGTTCTTGACATTGAACAAATAAAAGAATGAATTAAGGATAATCTCTCATGTTTAGAGCAGAAATCTCATGACTTTGAAAGAAGATCACATTTATTTTACTGGTATTATTTTCTCTTTCTTCTACATTACTGGTATATCTCCACATCCTCACACTACACTTGGCAGTACTCCTATACCGCCAATTATGGAAGTAGTAATGGACTTAAGATTTTATCAGTAACACAGGAAGCTGTCTGGTGTGCAGCCTATTATCCCTCTTTATTTTGTAAATTCCCCATGTCGCAAGTTTCACTAGGTTTCTTTAGCTTCCTTTGTTGCTATTTCTCTTAGTAAAATTATCTTTAGTCTGACAACAAAATTAAAAACAAATTGGATTTAGAGAACATTCTTGGTGTTTTCTACTTCATCAAAAACTTACATTAGAGCAGTCAAATATGATGTTTAGGTGTCTACAACAATCTAAGAGAAAGACTTGAAAGTCTCCATAACATTCTTGTTTTATGGTATCTGGAACACTTCATTTCAGTCTCTAAAGCCAAGTGTCTGCTAATATGCCTTATAAAAATTCTGGACTTTTGCAATCTGATGACATAAAAGAATGTCTGGCTAGCTTATCCTGTCTCCTTCCTAACACTGATAGCAGATGATCCCTTGGTGAATGGGGTACAATCCAGGATTGACTGGAATCCTTCCATTAGCTCTATCATTGCCTACATGTCACTTGTTTCTTTTCCCAGGAATGAGACACTGGAATGTCTTTAATGTCTGTAGCCTTAGCATTACTCATCCTAGGCTCCCTCTCCTAATATGTCATGCAGAAAATTTGCTTTATGGCTCATCCTAACAAACTTAAACTAAAAGGTACAGTCTTGGCTGGCTTTCTAGTTAAAATCTAGTTAGAAAATCCTTTTTTAAAATCTATGTAACTACAACTGTCCTAGTGCTAAGGTATCTGCTTTTTTAGATTCCTCTTTCCTAAAGCGTCAGGGATCATACTTTCTAAGGCTAAATCTACACCTCATCCTATGCATCATTATTGTAATAGTTTCTAACAATTGTAATAAGATTCAGGGCAATCACTTACTGCATCAGAGTTTAACAATCCCAAGAGAGAGACTCGACAAATACCAGCCTGCCTTTATGTCATACAAAGTCTGCAACTATGTGCAAATCCAGTATATTACCAGAAAAAATGCAGTCTTGTCTATAACCAATGATAATCGCCTTTCAGGAAACACGGAGTCAGTCTCAGAAGGAAAGCCAGAAGTTGACTTTCTCGCTGATCTCTCTCTCTTATTCCATATCTATCTCTATTTCTTCAGAATCCCTGGTTTATCCTGTAACTCTTTGTCAGGGCCAGAAAAACCTGTTGTGCCTGGATCCTGATATTCCTCCAGGAGGAACACATGTAAAACAAAACAAATTTTTTCATGCTAATGTTGATTTACTCTTAATATTATAATATTTTTTAGACTAACACAATGTTTCTTCATTGTTAAAGACTCCACCCTACCAGGGGTGAGGATGGGAAGAACAAAATCCTAAAGAGATATAGAACCTGGGCCAACCACACAGTCATTTGGATAATGATTGATAAAGGCCTGAATTAAGGCAGTAGCAATGGGAAATAAAATAATTGGGTTGCATATGCAAGAATTCAAACTGGTATATAATCTGAAGTTATAATTTGTTTCCTAAAATTACGCTGCTAAAGTTGTAGTATTTAACTAATAAGAGCAACAACCTAAAGAACATCATCTATGTTCCAAACACTGTAATATAAAGTATTAAACACAGAGTAAGTACTCATACAGCACTATTAAAACAGTATTATATTGTTATATCAGTTTTACATAGTGATGCCTACTCATTTCAGGCAACAATCTTAAAGAGGAGATTTCAGTCTAACTGTTTTTGATTTGGACATCAGACTCAGAAACTTTAACTTGTCCAAGTAATCAGAATATTTAAAAAAGGTAAGTATTTTAGTCTATGTCTCTCTAATTTCCAAAATCATGCTTTTATACTCATGCTTTTGTTTATACTGCATTCACTTTGAGAATACCTTTGATGGCTCAGTGAACATGTCTTTCTATTTTTTAACAATATCTAAGCTGCTTAAGCAGACATTTTCACAACAAAGCCAATATAAACAAAGTTTCAAGTAATTTTCATAGTTTCTGCCACAATTCTGATTTGTATTCCCACTTGTTGACTCAATCCAGTTGTAATTTACTATGTCCTGTATTTATTCTTTATACCTTTATTCTCAGCATTTCTCTAATTTATCTTCCTCTTATATCTTGACAACACATCTCTCCCTCTCCTCAGATAGCTAATTAAAAATTTGCAAGACTAAATAATATGAGTTCCCAAAAGACAGTGTGTCAAGGAGACATTAGAGGCCATGGATGAGGTGTAGGGAAATGCTGGGAAGACATGCCACTTTGATAGACAGGCATTTTGAGCTAATAAAGTCCTTAGAGATCTCCCTGACTCTTTGGAATGCACATATGGATACAGCTGAAATCCTCTCCAGCTGTTCTGTTCCCAGAAGAGATATGGGCTAACTTTAGATGACCCACAAAAAGCCCTCTACTCAGGAAAATTTCAGAGGAGATGATCCAGAAGGAGAAAGAGTGTGAGGGAAGAAAAATTTAGAACAAATGGGCATGTTCCAGAAATATAATAAATGGACATGAAATATTTTAGAAGAACTTGAGGAAAAAGGTTGTTTCTCTAGTGATGTAAGGCTAATCATGTTTATGAACTTCTCTGGGATTTTTTTTTTGCATTTGTGAAAAGGAAATTATGACACCTATATTAATGTAGAATTACCTGCTATAATTATGAAAGCCAACAATTACTGAATACTTACTAGGAACCATACTGTCTTATAAGCATATTACATAAATTATCTCATTTAATGTTCTATAAAATAGTATATGGTAAATACTATTACTAGCTCCATTTCCAGATGCAGGTAGTGAGGTTCAGAGAGTCTGAATAACCTGCCTTAAGTTATATGGATAACCTCGACAGTCTTACTCCAGGGTCAGTTCTCTTCTCAGCATCATTGGTGAGAAATGTCATAGCAGTTAACCTTTCACTTCAGACACTGCTGATCAGCCATTCGTTTTTATTTTATTTTATTTTATTTTATTTATTTTATTTTATTTTTTCTCACAAGGGAATTTGTCTCAAGGGAATTCCTTTGTGGGATGCTAAAGAGTGGACTCCAGGGTCCCACTCTATCACCCAGGCTAGAGCCAGTGCAGTGGCACAATCATGGCTCACTGCTGCCTCACCTAGGCTCAAATGATTCTCCCACCTCAGCCTCCTGAGTAGCTGGGATTACAAGCACATGCCACCACACCTATTTGTTTCTTTTTATTTTTGTAGAGATGAGGTCTCTCTATGTTGTGCAGGTTGGTCTGGAATTCCTGGCTTTAACCGACCCTCCCATCTTGGCCTCCCAAAGTGTTGGGATCGAAGGTGTAAACCATTTCACCTGGCCTGATTGGCCATTCTTAAAGGCTATTTCTGGAGAGGTAGGGCAGTGATAATGTCCATTGTGCCCCTGATTCTTTTACACTTTAACCAGTATTAGCTAACAGGCTCTGACACAGAACCTGCCTAGTTTACTTACCTATCTGCCTCCTACCCTCTCTCTGGTTTTTAAACCCTCTTTAATATTCTGACACCCATTATTTGACTGGGGTCTTCTTTCTTACACTGGAGAGCCACTGAATTTTTGCCCTGGTCTTAAGGACACCAGTTTTCCTTATCTAAGGGCCATCCTCTCTGCCCTTTGCCCATCTAACTCTCTTCAGCTCAACATTCATTGCTCTCTACTTCCTGAGTTTCAATTTTATCTACATTATCCTCATCCCCCTTGCCCACCCCAATAAACAATGCAAACTATAAACATGCAAACAATAATGCAAAAAATAATGCAAACAATAAACAATGCCAGGCCAGACATTCAGGTCCTCTTACAGCACAGTAGAAATGGGTAGTTAGAAGATTTACAGACACAATGTCAGTTGGCAGACATTCTAAGCAGTGACAACTTTTTTTAAATTAAATGAGAGTATTGATTTTTTTATGTCGTGCGCATTTTAAAATGTCATCGACAACCCTCCATCTCATCTTTCACTGATGTATTTTGTCTTTAAAAGCATTTCAACCTCTTACTTTTCCTCTTGAAAACTGCACTTTATTTTATCTTCCTTTATTGATTATTAGTAGGTACTTTTTGTTTTATTGATACTTTAATCCTTTTATGATCATTATTTATTTTAAATTGTTCTTTATTTCTACTCACTTAAACAAACAAACAAACAAAAATATGCATTACCTGATCACTGACTTACCTCACTCATCCTGTATGCCACAGTCTCATTTGTGAAGATGTAAAACCCTTCTAGTAACTCAGCTCAAAGAGAAATTCTCTAATGGTTCCTATCACATTTTTATTTTGCTAGCAATCATAAAATTACCTATCCTTTCTCTATTTCTGAACTATGTTTTGTATCTTATTTAAGCGCTTTTTGCAATAACAATTCATTTAGCTGTTATGAAGCTCAAAAATTCTACAAAAAAGCACAATTTTGGAAATCATAGTCTAATTATTGCAATTGATATTTGCCCTTTTTAGCATTAAATAGTGATGAGATTTTTCTTCTTAGAAATATTAATCGTTATGACTTATTAATTGAGAGTAGAACAAGATAAAAATGGGGCTTATCATAAGAAACAAATTTAGAGGAACAAGAGATTTTAGCTTGAAAAACAGGAGATTAATGGGTAATCTTACAATTGTCCTGAGAAATAAGTTTCGACTTAATATCTTTGTGTTAAAGGACAGAACTAGTAACTGTTATATGAGGAACATTATAGCATAATTTGAGAAACCACTAAAAATTAGAAGAGTTTAAAAATGAAAATTAGCTGATTTTTTGTAGTAACAAGTTTAAATATTTGAGCCATATAAACATATAGCAGAAGTATGACAATGGGAAAACCTTTGTGGGAGGCTAAATAGATAATCTTTGAGATTGATTCCTACTTTATTATTCATGACATATTTTACAATGTTGTAGAGGCATGATATGAAATAATTAGAATCGACCAAAATTTGTGGAAGTTTAAACTGTGTACAGGGATGATTCATTTCTATGTGATGTTTTGAATAGTTGCAGTAGAAAGATATTTTTAAGAATGTTCAGTATGTAATCAGCACATATTGTTTTTTGTTGTTAATTACACCTATTTATCTGTTTATGTCTTTTTAGTAAGGATTAGCTATAGATGCATATTCATAATTTTCCTTAAAATATCTATAAAAACAATAGCATTAATAACTATCATTAAAATTGAAGTATGGTAGCAAAATTTTATTTCTACTTTTTCTTCATTTTCCGATATACCAGGAAGGAATATCAACATCTATAATTCTCAGAACCTGCATTTAAATATCTTCAGATTACTTGAGTAAATATTCTTGATTTTTGCAAGGACAATTAGTATATTTCTTCTCTCAAGTATAGATTCTGGATTTAGGAGAGGAAAAGTCTTCCAAAATGTATATGCACTTTTTGCATTCATGGATATTTATGTGTTATATAGCTATGTTTGTGTGTATATTTTTACATTGAACAGGGTAAAAAATAGGAAATATACAACTGTACCTGAATGTCAAATCCCCTGTTATTTGAGGATATGCTATTTAAAGTGATTTTTAACACATATGTAAAGTAGTTTTAATCAACTCAGGTGTGCTTCTAACAATGTTTGGTACTTGTCAAGAATTGTATTAAATACTGGAAAATAATGATGCTAGACACAATTCTTACCCACAGGTACATATAGCCTAGTGAAAGGAGGGAAACAGACATAAATACCTAAATAAATAAGTTATAATAAAATATTAATTAATATTTCTTAATTAGTAGTACTTATCACCCATTCACAGATGGTTTAATATGCTTCCATTTGTATTTGTCTATTGTAATCATCAGTGCTTGAGTAACCTTGGCAACGTAGATGTCTAAGTAAAATTATTGATTAAATGAACAGCTAAGTTATTCAAGTTGTACCTTTTTTTATATTCAGCAAAGCTGATAAAGAGTATTAGTGAATAAAAATAAATAAATAATGGAGTTTGATCAGTTAATGTGTTGCAAAGTATTGGTAAAAACAGGTTTCTTAAGGAGGACACTTAAATTTGCCTATAAAAATTTTTGTTCTGCAATACTAAATTAGTCCCATAAGCTACAATGTAGTACAGTATTAATTGAAAAGAATTGTGAGCAGTTTATCTTACATAGAATAAGAAATGTAGCAAAGAAACATGAATGGATTTAACTTACAGTAGCTAACTCTGGCTGAGAAACAAACAACAAATTCCAAATATTATTCTTTCTATTGCCATGGAAATCTATTATCCTCCAGCAGCTTTCCCCAGTCCACTCGGTTGAAATTGTCTCTTCATAGCCCTCTGATATTTATTTTATAAAAAGATTGAAGGTTCCAAACATTGACAGAAACATAAAAAGTTAAAAATAACTTATATGAGGGGTGACGAAATTGTGGCAACAAAAATTTGTGACTTCCCAAGCAATTTAATTAAAAATGTGTTTTGTTTTCCCTGAATGGTAAACTGTTAGGTCACAAAAGCAGGCTTCAAAATGTCCACAAAATAGCAGAGATTGGTGTATTAATTTATTTTCTCTCAATTGCTGACTCTCATACATTAACTAATTTAACTCTTCAGCTCTTATCAGAAACAAATAAGTATATTCAAGATTTTGAATATGCTTTGTTGCCAATAGGTAGCTTTTTATGGCAGGAGAAAATAAAAGAAGACACGGTGTTTTGGAGGTTCATTTCAGAAGTTAAAGGCCTTGAAACCCTAAAAGTTCTTAAAAGTTCTTAGTCTGAAACTCAGCTCAACACTTGTGAGCTATGTAACCATTGGGAAGTCACCTTACTTTTGTAAGCCTCACATTCCTAATTTGTAAAATTAGGTTAGTGTCAGCCCTTCCTATCTCACGCACTATGTTTGGCATATAAATCTATAGATCTATAGATATATAGATGTGTGTGTCTGTGTAATGCTCTATAGGAACACACACACACACATCCATATGTATATATCAAACAGTGTGTGAGATAGGAAGGGCTGAATCTATCATAATTTTACAAATTAAGAATGTGAGGCTGACAAAAGTAAAGTGACTTGCCAATGGTTACATAGCTCACAAGTATATATACTATATATATAACATTACACAAGCACACACACATACACACACACACATCACTATGTTACATTTAATCCTTTTTGCTTGAAATATGCCTCACACCCCATACTCTCACTGAAAATCTAGCCACACAACAGTTAAGTACAGCAACTAACAACATGTTGACTGCTTGGTACATATAGTAGAGGAACTACTTTATGAAAGCAAACAGTGAGGTAATTTTATCAATGTCAGCCTAAGTATCTGACTACAGTTCAAACCAGTGAGTTAGGAAATGGATTTCCCTAACAAACAGAATAAGAATCTATTCAGAATTCCACCATTTTTATTTTCTTATAGAACAAATAACATAAAATGAAAGGTGCATGTCTGTCTTTACAAGGGAGAGAAATGGTAAGAAAGTAAATTTAAGATGAAAGAGGAGAAGGAGAAGTGAGGAAAACAATGATAGAGCGAAGTGGAAATGACCTTGACGGACCAGATGATTTATGGGGATTTCGTTGAAGCTGTACAACAATTGGGACACAGTCAGGAGACCAGGGGGATGGAAAAATCACAGTAATTGTACTTTATAAATAAACTTGAAACATGTTCTTTTTTCATCTATCAGGGTAAGAAAACCAAATCAAAACTTAAAGAAAATTGTATATACTTGGCAAATGTGCTCATTAATACTGCCAGCAACATTGTCTAAGTTTCTAAATTAAAAAACAAACAAACAAACAACAACAACAAAAAAACAACTATCCTTTCACAGGGCTTACTCTAGCCATTGTAAATATTCTCAACTTCATAAAAACAATGCTCAAACCAGGATGGTTTGTAAAAACTGTCTTCACTTCCATTCTCCTAAATCTATGCACTGGATACTTCACTCACTACAACAAAGTAGTAGTTGGTAATAGCAGTTGGCCTTTTGCCTTTTAAAGGCTTTCATACTTCCATCACACAAATTCTATGGTCAGTTTTCAATTTTACTTTTCCTCAGTCTCCCAGTAGCATTTCATACATTATTTTCCATTCCTCCTGCCCAAGTTTCTGTTTCTGGTTTCTTTTCCTTTGTCCTACCTCTAGTAAAATGTATTTTTAAACATATTTGTTCCTGATCTATTAAATATGATCAATAAATACATACTGAATGAAATTAAGTGAAGCTAAACAATTAAAATCTATGAGTCCATATTGTATTACTCACAATAGGCCAGATAACCCAAAATATCCACTGTAAATCAGTTGTCTTACGTTGTCTTCATTCTTGGGTGAATCTGACAGAGTGGCCTCGACCTAGATCATTCTATAATGATTCCTTCAGCTAAGAAAAAATATGGCACTAGCTCATATTTCATTGGCCAAAACTAATAATATAGCTCTGTATGAGTTCCACAGGGAGAACATATATAATCCTCCAGTAAGGAGAGATATCAGTTTTGGTGAGTAGTAATACAATCAACTAACATATATGAACAACAACAAAAAAAGAAACAAAACGTCCAGTAGAGATAATTATTACAATATTTTCCCCCTGAAACTTGGTAATTTTAAAAAATCAATAATTTCTCTACCTTTTAGGACCAACTGTAAATTATCTTAATTGTTGGAGAAACACTCCATTACAGAAAAATGCCTGCTAATAAAAGCAGAAGGAATGTTTGCATTTCAATGACAGATTCAGGCAAGGATTACAAATAAATATTAAAAGGAGTAGCTTATGCTGTTGGGAAACAATATATGTTCAGTTCCAAAGTAAGACCTCACACTTCTCTTAATAAATTCAAAGTGAAACACTGTATCTGTAAATTAGAGAGGTTTGGAAGTTAGTATGAATAATCCTAACAGCACTAATAAAAGGACACTCAATATTACATCCCTCTCCTATTGTGTTGCAAAATGAAGTGGGATCATTGCACATGAAATATTTATGCAAAAAATGTTTAACTTGAATCCAATAAAGGCCTGAGGCTTAACTTTTACTTTACAAGATAAAGTTTTAAAGGAACACGGAATGACATCACAAGGGAACACTTACTAAAATTCACTGTGTGAGGCATTTTATAGAAAAACTGGCTAGGACTTTTCAGAGTTAATGTTATTTTAAAAATGTAAAAGCTAAGAGGATTTTTCTCCATCAAAAAAGACAAAGAAGACACACAGGTGAATATGTTACATGAACTTTCATTGGACCCTCATTAAAATTATACAGCTATAAAATATTATTTTGGAAAAAATAGATATTTTCAATATAGATTTGATATTAAAAATGACTTCAGTAAAGTTTAAGGATATAAAAATCAATGTACAAAAATCAGCAGCATTTCTATAGACTAGCAATGTTCAAAATGAGTGGCAACTCAAGAGCACAATGCCATTTACAACAGCCATTAAAAAAAAAGTCTAGGAATACATATAACCAAAGAGGTAAAGATCTCTACAAGAAGAAATACAATCACTGCTGAAAGAAATCAGATTTGACACAAACAAATGGAAAAATATTTCATGCTCATGGATTGGAAAAATCAGTATCATTAAAATTGCCATACTGCCCAAAGCAACCTAGAAATTCAACAATATTCCTACCAAACAATTGTCATTTCTCACAGAATTAGAAAAAGCTATTCTAAAATTCATATGGAACCATAAAAGATCCCAAATAGCAAAAGCAATCCTAAGCAATAAGAACAAAACCAAAGGAATAACATTATTTGACTTCAAGCTATACTATAAGGTTACAGTAACCAAAAGAGCATGGTACCAGTAAAAAATAAACACATAGACCAATGGAATAGAACAGGGACTTCAAAATAAAACCGCACACTTACAGACCTCTGACCTTTGACAAAGTCTACAAAAATAAGCAATGGGGAAAGACTCCCTATTCAATAAATGGTGCTGGGATAGCTGGCTAGCCATATGCAGAAGAATGAAACTGAACCCATCTTTTATCATATATAAAAATTAACATAAGATGAACTAAAAAGTTAAATGTAAGACCACAAACTACAAGAATCCTAGAAGAAAACCTAGGAAATGCCATTCTGGACATCAACCTTGGAAAAGAATTTATGACCAAGCCCTCAAAAGCAATTGCAACAAAACCAAATTTGACAAGTGAGAACTAATTCAAATAAGAGCTTCTGCATAGCAAAAGAAATTATCAACAGGGTAAACAGACAACCTACAAAATGGGAGGAAATCATCACAAACTATGCATACAACTAAGGTCTAATATCCAGAATGTATAAGTAGCTTAAACAATTCAACAAGCAAAAAACAAGTAACCCTGAGCAATTCTGTAAAGACAAGTAGGCAAAAGACATGAACAAACACTTCTCAAAAGAAGACATAGAAGTGACCAATAAACATAGAAAAAATGCTTCACATCACTAATCATCAGAGAAATGCAAATCAATACTACAATGAGATACTATCTTATACCAGTTAGAATGGCTACTATTAAAAAGTCAGAAAACAACAGATGCCGGTGAGGCTGCAGAGAAACGGGAACACTTACACACTGTTGATGGGAATGTAATTAGTTCAGCCACTGTGGAAAGCAGTATGGTGATGCCTCAAAGAGCTAAAAGCAGAACTACCACTTGGACCAGCACTCCCATTACTGGGTATATACCCAGAAGAATATAGATCATTCTACCACAAAGACACATGTGTGCATATGTTCATTGCTGCACTATTTACAATAGCAAACACATGGAATCAACCTAGGTGCCCATCAAGAGTGGATTGAATGAAGAAAATGTGGTCCATATACACCATGGATTACTATGCAGCAATAAAAAAGAACCAAAGCCTGTCCTTTGCAGTAACATGGATGCATCTGGAGGACATTATTGTAAGCAAATTAATGCAGGAACAGAAACCAAATACTGCATGTTCTAATTTATAAGTTAGGGCTAAATATTGGTAAAAATGGACATTAAGATGACCACACTAGACACTGGAGAGTGCTACAAAAGGAGGAAAGGAGGGAGGCAAGTGATGAAAAATTAACTGTTGGGTACTGTGGTCACTACCAGAGTAATGGTGGCAGTCGTACTCCAAAGCTCAGCATTACACAATATACCCATTTAACACACAAGCACATGTACTCTACGAATTTAAAATAAGTTGAAATTATTAAAAAATGGTTTTATTGTTCATTTTCTCTTGTAATTGAACTGAGATCAAATCCTGATTATTATAACGTTATATTGAAATATTTTTAGATGAAGTTCTATAAATTTGCACTAACTTTCAAATGCTTTAAAAATAATATGGCAAAATAACTCGAATTCAGGTGTTAGATCTATAAAACTTCATTTTATTATTTGATTACTTTTAGGTATGATTAAACTTTTCAACAGTAAAAAGTAGAGAACAAACTACAATGAGATGTCACTTCTTCTAATAAGATTTGCACAGCTTTGAAAATCTCACTTTGTCTAGTTATGGGAAGAATATGGCCAACTGAGCAATTCTGTATATCAATAGCTAGATAATACATTTTCATGAAAAACAATTTTTGAAAATCTTGTGAAAACTATTTCATAAGAATATTCATTTCTGCTTAATTTATACTATTAAACAATTAGAAATAACTAAGATATCTGCAAATAAAAGGATGTTTGAATGAAACATGATCCATTCATATGACAGATAAGGAAAAATACATATTTTATTAGTAAGTAAAAAAAAACGCATTTCAGATCCATACCTCTGTTGTAATACTAGGAATAAAAGTGTTGGTATAAATAAGTCTATATATAAGTCTAGAAGGAGGACAGTTTTATTTTTATTTTGTATGCTTGAAAAAATTAAGCCATGAAACACTGTATAATAATGATCACATGCCAATCCAAGTGTCAGAACTGGAACGAAGTCAAAGAATATCTGCATCTTGTTTTTTTTTTTTTTAAATTAAAACAAAACAATGTGAAAATAATAATAAAACTTAAGCCCAAATTTTTTATGCCTTACTTTACATTGCTTAGCTAGAGTTTTACAGAACAAAGAAGCCAGGTCCTATGATGCTTATGCTTTTATTGTGGTGTGATAGCAGTCTGCATATACGTTTTCTAACTACACAGCTAATTACAAAATGAAGTTCAAGATAGGATGCTTTTGTCAACATCAGTTTAAAAAGTTAACATTCTGATTTGGAATATGCTTGCTAAAATAAGCATGTTTATTAAAATATAATACTTTAGAGTTTCTATTTAGTATTTGAATACAATTTTAAAATTGAATGACTTTTTTAAAATGTCAGGTTTTATTTTAAATAAGTAAAGATTAAGGTTTTTTTTAAGTGTTTTCTTTCAAATTGCCTAGCTATTTATCTTTGTTTTTATTGCATTTGCTTTTGGGTTCTTGGTCATGAAATCCATGCCTAAGTCAATGTCTAAAAGGTTTTTCTGATGTTATCTTCTAGAATTTTTATAGTTTCAGGTCTTAGATTTAAGTCCTTGAGCCATCTTGACTTGATTTTTTTATAAGGTGAGAGATGAGGATCTGGTTTCATTCTTCTACATGTGACTAGCCAGTTACCCCAGCAACATTTGTTGAATAGGGTGTCTTTTCCTCACTTTATGTTTTTGTTAGCTTTGTTGAAGATCAGTTGGCTGTAAGAATTTGGGTTTATTTCTGGGTTCTCTATTCTGTTCCATTGGTCTATGTGCCTTTTTGTATACCAGTACCATGCTGTTTTGGTGACTGTAGCCTTATAGTATAGTTTGAAATCAGGTAATGTGATGCCTCCAGATTTGTTCCGCCTCCCTGGTTCACACCATTCTCCTGTCTCAGCCTCCCCAGTAGCTGGACTACAGGCACCCGCCACCATGCCTGGCTAATTTTTTTGTTGCTGCTGTTGTTGTTGTTTAGTAGAGACGGGGTTTCATCATGTTAGCCAGGATGGTCTCAATCTCCTGACTTTGTGACCTGCCCACCTCGGCCTCCCAAAGTGCTGGGATTACAGACGTGAGCCACTGCACCTGGCCTGTTCTTTTTGTTTAGTCTTGCTTTGGCTATGTGGACTCTTTTTTGGTTCCATATAAGTTTTAGAATTGTTTTTTCTAGTTCTGTGAAGAATGATCGTGGCATTTTGATGGGAATTGCATTAAATTTGTAGATTACTTTTGGCAGTATGGTCATTTTCACAACATTGATTCTACCCATCCTTGAGCATGGAATGTGTTTCCACTTGTTTGTGTCATCTATGGTTACTTTCAGCAGTGTTTTGTAGTTTTCCTTGTAGTGGTCTTTCACCTCCTTGGTTAGGTATATTCCTAAGTATTTTTTTTTCAGCTATTGTAAAAAGAGTTGAGTTCTTGATTTGATTCTCAGCTTGGTCACTGTTGGTGTATAGACAAGCTACTGATTTGTGTACATTAATTTTGTATCTAGAAACTTTGCTGATTTCTTTAATCAGTTCTAGGAGCTTTTTGGAGGAGTCTTTAGGGTTTTCTAGGTGTACAACCATATCATCTGCAAACAGCAACAGTTGCACTTCCTCTTTACCAATTTGGATGGTCCTTGTTTCTTTCTCTTGTCTGATTGCCCTGGCTAGGACTTCTAGTACTATGTTGAATAGAAGTGGTGCAAGTGGGCACCCTTGTCTTGTTCTGGTTCTCAGAGGGAATGCTTTCAACTTTTCCTTGTTGAGTATAATGTTGGCTGTAGGTTTGTTATAGATGGCTTTTGTTACATTGAGGTATGTCCCTTGTATGCCGATTTTGCTGAGAGTTTTAATCACAAAGAGATTCTGTCAAATCCTTTTTTGCATCTATTGAGACGATCATGTGATTTTGGTTTTTAATTCTGTTTATGTGGTGTATCACATTTACCGACTTGCTTATGTTAAACCATCCCCGCATCCCTGGTCTGAAACCCAGTTGATCATGGTAGATTATCTTGTTGTTATGTTGTTAGATTTCGTTAGCTAATATTTTATTGAGGATTTTTGCATCTATGTTCATCAGGGATATTGGTCTGTAGTTTTCTTTTTTGGTTATGTTCTTTCCTGGTTTTGGTATTAGGGTGATACCGTCTTCATAGAATGATTAAGGGAGGATTCCCGGTTTCTCTGTCTTGTGGAACAGTGTCAATAGAATTGGTACCAGTTCTTCTTTGAATGTCTGGCAGAATTCAGGTGTGAATTTATCGATTCCTGGGCTTTTTGTTGTCATTGGTAATTTTTTTTATTAGCATTTCAATCTTGCTGTTTGTTATTCGTCTGTTCAGGGTATCTAATTCTTCCTGATTTAAGCTAGGAGGCTGGCATCTTTCCAGGAATTTATCCATCTCCTCTAGGTTTTCTAGTTTATGTGTGTAAAGGTTTTCATAGTAGTCTTGAATAATCTTTTGTATTTCTGTGGTGTCAGTTGTAATATCTCCTGTTTCATTTTTAGTTGAGCTTATTTGGATTTTCTCTTTTTTTTTTGGTTAAGATAACATATTAATATTGAAAAGAATTTAAAGTAGTATTTTCTCCATAACAACACCTAATTGATTAAATCATCATGCTGTTCTAAGTGTGGGTAGGGGTGGGGAACAATTATCACCTTTATTGTTTGGAGTAGGGGGAGTAGACACCATTCTTCAGGGGGTGCCATGTCATGCTTGGTATTCTCTATTCCTTTTCCACACTCTCCCTTATTTCCTCTTATGCAAAGAGAAATTATTTATCTCATTGTGGAATTGTCAAGACACTGATATCCACTGAGCCATGCTATGTAGTGCGCATATCACTACATGAGTAGTGTGCATACCTATGGACACTAATTTACAATTTGCCTGAACAGCAGAAACAGCCCTGTCTCTGTTTCTTGCTCTACAGTATCACCAGAAATTGTATGCATCAAGTCTTTGGAGCCTCCTAGGACTCTGACAGGCACCCACCAGGCTTCTTCTTTCCTTTTCTGTGCTTTCTGCTATGTTACTTTTGTTAGCTGCTGAAATCCTTCACATAGTTGTCTAGGTAAGTGTCTGCTATTCAGGCCCAACATTTTCCAAGAAGATAATTTCATAATTTCATTCACTTGGGTTTGACGATTTGGTAGGAGAACATATACATTGAAGGAAGTTCTTCTTTTGAGTAGAATCCAAACTGCATTCTCCAGTTTAGCTATAACGGAAAGCCCTTGTACTTTTAGTGTTATTGAGCTCTTACATTGTATATTAATGTCATTAACACTGTATATTATTCAATATTCTGCCCTAGTATTCAGTTTTAGTTTGTAAAAACTTTAAAGGAGAGAGGAATTGATTCTTGAATACTCACATAATTCTGCCTCTATATAATGTATCTAAATATTCGCCCTCCTTTTCTTTTCCTCCATCCTGATTATAAAATAAAAATCAAATTTCAGAATTTAGTATTTTATTAAGTAAGGGAGCAATATAACATTGGGAGAGTGATCTTTTTATTATTTATTCTTAAAACTTTAAAAATGTGTTATGAAGCTGACATTTTGATTTGTTGGACTGTGGGAGGGGATGGGAAGAAGGTATTATTCGATATATTTTGGATAATATTCAAATATATTTATTTTCAAAATTTTACCCACATTTTTCTTAGGTTGATTTGTGATCAAAGAGAAAAAAGGCAAGCCAGAAAATAAAATATCCTTACAATTTTAATATCAACTATTTACATAGTCTAACATCACTCCATGCTAACTTAAAGTGTAGAAACTCTTCTAAAACACCAAACAATTACTGGTTTAGTTTTTTATATTCTAATAAACTGTGTAGTACATAGGAGCCAATGGTGTTTTACAACTAGCAAGCAATTTCTGTAAAAGTAGGGTAGCTGTTTCAGACAACATAAAACATAATTTTCAGATTAATTGGAATAAGGAGGTGATATGCTCAGATAACACTAATAGGAAAACAAGGTTCAAGAATCAGAAAATTCAATAAAATAAGCACCTTATCTCTAGCAAACCATATGGACCTTAAGCCATGAATCCTTAGGTGCTAACTTTACCTCTTGGTTTAGTGGATTTATTTATTTTGACTCATCAGAAACTTCATATTTTTGTATTGTGTACATTTTTTGTAAACCACATCATATTTTTTGTGGAATGGTATAAAGTATAGTTGATTAAATATGTTTCCAATTTTAAGGAGTTTAGATTGCTTTTAGAGGAGATTTTTATGCTTTACACAACCAAACTAGCGCTTCAAAATTCAATCAACTTTACTTTGTAAAACTGCTTTAAGTACTTGTTTACACATTTTTTTCTAGAATCGATTATGTTATATGTCCTTATATATGATTTACTAAGTAGTATGAGTAGAGTTTTTAGGAAGCATAGAAAATATTTATTTTATTCTGTAAGTAGAGCCAGTTTATTGATTCAAGTAATAGTATATATTTTCAACTTTTAAAGTGGTTCTAGTGATTTTTTTCACTTAAGATTTTATTTAGCAATGTCTTCACAGAAAGAAAAACAGCATACAATATATCACAAATAGATTAACTAAAATATCGCCAAACAATGCTTACATCTTTGTAAAATGACTACCTTACAGAGCAATCTACCCAAAATTATATATAAATAAATATTCTGGTTGTAGTATAGTTGATAGGGAATTATATTAGATAAAATAGGCCAGAAATGTTGTTTTATAGTAAGTTTTCCTTTGTTCCAGGAAGTTTCAATTAAGAATTTCAGAAACATAATTCTCTGAACTTATTTGTTCATTTATCTTCCATAGAAATATTTCAATAATATGTGAATTTTCAAGATGACCCAGAATGAGAGAGATCAATGTTCAAACCATTCTTGCTACAGATTTAAGATGCAATTCAATTTGGAGGTTTGACCTTGGTTTTCATAACTGAACTGTTTGTCTCCATACAATGTTCTACCTTTGAAGAATTGGCTTTAAATCTTTTTCATTTTTTTTTTTGAGACGGAATTTCACTCTTGTTGCCCAGGCTGGAGTGCAATGGAGCAATCTCGGCTCACTGCAACCTCCACCTCCCAGATTCAAGCAATTCTCCTGCCTCAGCCTCCCCCATAGCTGGGATTACAGATACCTGCCACCATCCCTGGCTATTTTTTTTTTTTATTTTTTAGTAGAGAGGGGGTTTCACCATATTGGCCAGGCTGGTCTTGAACTCTTGAACTGGCTTTAAATCTTTATATTGAGTTAAATAACTAATTTGGAGTCAAATTACTCAAAGAATATAGACATGATATTGCTAAGGGAATGTAGGTGCTGGGTTATTACTGTTTGAAAAATATATGTAATATGAAACATTAAAAATAATTATTGCTCTTTGAATAACTTTATAGAAATGGAGAAAAAACTATTTGAACAATCCCTATGGGCTTGAGGCTCAGACTTCTGAGGATAGGATGCTATCCAACTGTTGGTATCTCTGAAAAGACAGGATAGGGTGCTTCTAGGAGTACCAAAATAAGTTAGACTCTAATTGCTAATGCCAGGGCAACACTAAGAGGAACATTAAGTGGAAAGGAGAAAGTCCCTTCTCTCCTTCTCAGCTTTCATTTTTTGCAAGCCATTTACTGGCAAAACCTAACAGAAAATCAGTGCTCCAGCATTACTGAGCAGATGGAGGCAATGATAAATAACTGATCTAGGACATCTCCCTGTTAGTCAGTATTCATGGATATTCCTACAAGCATAATAAAATGTCCATCCAATATTTACTTCATGTTTCTATTTAACAAGATGTGATGATTCTCCAACAAATGAACTGTTACCATCA
Source organism: Pongo pygmaeus (assembly GCF_028885625.2). Taxonomy (NCBI): domain Eukaryota; kingdom Metazoa; phylum Chordata; class Mammalia; order Primates; family Hominidae; genus Pongo; species Pongo pygmaeus. The sequence goes on from NC_072376.2 coordinate 147,014,404, forward strand.
AAAGGTATAAAAATATCTATCTCTGCATGATGTTAATTCTTCTTCTAGTTTAATCATTATCCCAATGAATCTCTATTAGAGATTAAAAAAATTAGAACAATATTGCCAAGGAAGTATTGTTTCTATCATTAATTTTTTAAAGAATGTCTATAATATATAAAAAATTTTAAATCATCATTAAGTCTTTTAGAGTTTTGGATGGGTGCCATCATCCACCACATTAAATCCGTATTAAAGCTGAACAGCTTAATGGAGTGGTGGTGAACCACTGGACATACAGATCTGTGCCTATTTACTATTTTCCTGATTATCTATCTGTTTACCCTGCCTTCCCTCACTCCCTCCCTATATTGCTCTCTCATTTCTTTTTCTAACTTTCTCACTTGCTGGTTGTCCTTCTAGTAGAAAATTTTAAACGCTTCAGGAATTGATGAGAACAAGTTGAGGAAACAGAGATAGAGTTAGTGTCTGCAACAGCTGAAAAATAAGAAGTTGACCAAATTTGTAGACTTAATGAAGAACATTAGACCCAATGTCAGCAACATACTCCTCAGCATTTTAGATAGCTTATAGGGATTTTACTTGAATCATTATTTTTGTAAAAAATATATCAAATGAATAAATTTGAAATTACATTCTCATTTTCCTTTTTGTATTACATTATCAGGCAGGGTACATTAATAAAAGTATTAGAGTTATAAAGGCAAAATAGAAACCATGTTATAAACAATATCATAGCCTAAGTTTTTGCTTCTTTGCAGATGAATTACTGAGATTTTAAAAAAATTCTAACTTAAATAGCATAATATATAGAGAGGGATTCTGGCTTAAACTGGCAGACTTATAAATAACTTCCATTTGTAAAAGGTCACGTTGAAGTCATAGAAAATACATAAAAAGAACTAAGTAAGTAAATGTAAAAATCATGAAGCACAAAATTATAAGAAAATACAAAAGTTTAGAGAAATTCCCGGAAAAAAGGCAGATGGTAGTTGATCCAATTAATCTAATTAGCCTTTACAATTAATAATATTTTTATAATTCTAATAAAGTAAATGCTACTTATCAATTTTTAATTTTCAAATGTAACATATAGAAAAATCCTGATGAACTTAATTATAGGTAAAGCACAGAATGTAAATGTTGTAACCTGTATTTAAAAAGTAAAATAATAGTAATAATAATATAGTACAAACAGAAAGAAGTAATATTTTAAATGTCTCCCTCTTTTATATTTGAGAATCAATGTAATCTTTAACATTTACATAAATCAAGACAAGCATGTAAAGTATTATTTATACACTAATAAAGATAGTAAATAAAAGAAGCAAAGTTTGTCAAAACAAAATAACGGATGAAGACATCAATAATATACTGATAAATGAAGAGAAAACTAAATATCATATTTGTACTTATAAGAATTACTACTTAAAATATTAAAAAGAAGTATTTTATGTGGAACAATTTGTAACTACCTTTTGTCTTCTTAACCTCTTTATGTTTGAGGAATACAGCAAGCTATTAAGCAGAATGACTCCTAATTTTGGTTTATTTGATGTGTACTCATATTTAGATTCAGGTACCATTTTTAGCAGAATTTCCCCAGAAACACTATGTCATCATTTTAGGAAGTAAGTAATGTCAAATTTGTGCACAATTTGTTGCAATATTATTGATCGTAACTTTAATCACTTATTTAGAGTGGTACAAATTAAGGTTTTCAACTGTGAAATCACTCCCTATTGTAAGTAATAAGAAATTTGTAGGTAGCTACTTTGAGAATGTGCACTGTGAATTTGATAATACTGCATTGATGTTAAATTTCTAGATTTTGATAATTGTATTGTATCTATATATGAGAATATGTTGCTGATAAGAAATACATGTAAAGTAGTATATTAAGATGTAAAAGGATACAATATCCTGAAATTAATATCTAATAGTTAAAAAAGAATATTATCTTTGTATAAATACATACATAGAGAATAATAAAATATCGATGTTGCGAAGAGTTAGAATTGATGAATCTGAGTGAAGGATACCTGGAATTTCCTTGTACTATTTTTGAATCTTCTTTGTAAGTTTGAAAATAAAATGAAAAACTACAAAAATAAAATAACGGTGTCCTCTCAGATTTGAGACTATGTGTTGAAGATGGTAACAGGGAAATTATCTCATTTTTTTCTTAATACATGCATTGTATAATTCCTTTTTTTTTTCTTTTTTTTCTTTTTTTGAGACGGAGTCTTGCTCTGTCGCCCAGTTTGGAGTGCAGTGACACGATCTCGGCTCACTGCAACCTCTGTCTCCCGGGTTCAAGCGATTCTCCTGCCTCAGCCTCCCAAGTAGCTGGGACTACAGGCACGCACCACCACGCCCAGCTAACTTTTTGTATTTTTAGTAGAGATGGGGTTACACTGTGTTAGCCAGGATTGTTTCCATCTCCTGACCTTGTGATCTGCCCTCCTTGGTCTCCCAAAGTGCTGGGATTACTGGCATGAGCCACCACGCCCAGCCATATAATTCTTTTAAGTAAGCAAAACAATTTAATAATATGAAACTTTAAGCATTTAGCACAATACTTAGCACATAGTGAGGACTTAACAGTGGTGTATGAGTAGTGTGCTATTCCTTGAAGGAATACAAAAAGAAACATTTGTTCTTCACATTTTCTAAATGAAGAATTCTAAGGTTGTGTATTAATGGTTGCTTTGTAGAGAACTTTACTCTCAGGCTCTCTGAACTAACACAAACCTTTTGACTGGTATCATTTCACAGGTCACATGGCAGTAACCTAAACATATTAAAATTAACTGTGGGAAACCGTAAAAGGGCTGCCAGGACAGGTTCAAATCACTGGACAAAATGATGATATTCCAAAAATGAATTTCTGTAGGTTTCCTTCAAATTAAGGTGACTTATAAGAAGTAACTGAAGATAATATTCCCATGACCTTTTACACTCATTTCTTCTTTGAGGTATGTGCTTAACAAATAAAATTTGTAAAACATTGTTTTTTTTTTCAATAGTTTTTTTTGGTAACAGGTAGTTTGCTTACATAAATAAGTTGTTTTGTGGTGATTTCTGAGATTCTGCACCCATCACCCAAGCAGTGTACACTGTACCCAATGTGTAGCCAACCCTTTCTCTTGAGTCCCGAAAGTCCATTGTATCATTCTTAAGCCTTTGCATCCTCGTAGCTTAGTTCCCACTATGAGTGAAAACATGCGATGTTTGATTTTCCATTTCTGAGTTACTTCACTTAGAATAATGGTCTCCAGTTCCATCCAGGTTGCTGTAAATGCCATTATTTTGTTTCTTTTTATGGCTGAATAGTGTTCCGTGGGGGGTGTGTGTGTGTGTGTGTGTATATATATATATACACACATATATATATGTCACATATATATATGACATTGTCTTTATCCACTCATTGCTTGATGGGCATGTAGGCTGGTACCATATTATTGCAATTGTGAATTCTGCTGGTATAAACATGGGCGTGTGGTTATCTTTTTCATATAGTAACTTCTTTTCCACTGGGTAGATACCCAGGAGTGGGATTGCTGGATCAAATGGTAGATCTACTTTTAATTACTTAAGGAATCTCCACACTGTTTTCCATAATGGTTATACTAGTTTACATTCCCACCAACAGTGTAAGGTGTTCCCTTTTCACCACATCCACACCAGCATCTATTATTTTTTGATTTTTTAATTTATGGTCATTCTTGCAGGAGTGAGGTAGTATCGTATTATGGTTTTGATTTGCATTTCCCTGATCATTAGTGATGTTAAGCATTTTTTTAATGATTTTTGGCCATTTGTATATCTTCTTTTGAGAATTGTCTATTCATGTTCTTAGCCCACTTTTTGATGGGATTGTTTGTTTTTTCTTGCTGATTTGTTTTAGTTGTTTGTAGATTCTGGATATCAGTCTTTTGACAGATATATAGATTACAAAGATTTTCTCCCACTCTGTGGGTTGCCTGTTTACTCTGCTGATTATTTCTTTTGCTGTGCAGAAGCTTTTCAGTTTAATTAAGTCCCATCTATTTATCTATGCTTTTGTTGCATTTGCTTTTGGTTCACAGTCATGAAGTCTTTCCCTAAGCCAATGTCTAGAAGGGTTTTTCCAATGTTATCTTCTATAATTTTTATGATTTCCAGTCTTAGCTTTAAGTTTTTGATCTATCTTGAGTTGATTTTTGTATAGTGTGAGAGATGAGGATCCAGTTTCATTCTTCTATACATGGCTTGCCAATCATCCCAGCACCATTTGTTGAATAGGATGTCGCTTACCCACTTTATGTTTTTGTTTGCTTTGTTGAAGATCAGTTGACTGTTAGTATTTGGCTTTGTTTTGGGATTCTCTATTCTGTTCAATTGATCTATATGTCTATTTACATATCAGTACCATGCTGTTTTGGTGCCTATGGCTTTATAGTATAGTTAGAACTCTAGTAATGTAATGGTTCCAGATTTGTTCTTTTTGCTTAGTCTTGCTTTGGCTATGTGGGCTCTTTTTTTATTCCATATGAATTTTAGGATTTTTTTTTCTAGTTCTGTGAAGAATGATGGTGGCATTTTGATGGGAATTGCACTGAATTTGTAGATTGCTTTTGGCAGTATGGCCAACCAGCATCTATTTATGATTAAAGCCCTCAGCTAAATTGGTATAGAAGAGACATACCTCAAGGTAATACGAGCCATCTATGACAAACCCACAGCCAACATTATACTGAAGGGGAAAAATTTGAAAGCATTCCCCTCTCCGAGCACTGGAACAAGACAAGGATACCCACTTTCACAACTGCTGTTCTTCCCCAGAGCAATCAGACAAGAGAAAGAAATAAAGGGCATCCAAATTGGTAATGAGGAAGAAAAACTGCCCCTCTTTGATTATGACATGATTGTAATACCTAGAAAACCCTAAATCGTCATCCAAAAAGCTCCCTGAACTGGTAAGTGGATTCAGCAAAGTTTCAGGATACAAAATTAGTGTACACAAATCAGTAGGCCTGATATACACCAACAGTCACCAAGCTAAGAATCAAATAAATAACTCAACTTCTTTTACAACAGCTGCAAAATAAATAAAATACTTAGAAATATACTTAACCAAAAAGGTGACAGACTTCTACAAGAAAACTACAAAACACTTCTGAAAGTAATCATAGATGACACAAAGAAATGGAAACACATCCCATGCTCATGGTTGGGTAGAATCAATATTGTGAAAACACAGTATTTTAAAATGTAAAATGATCACTTTTTAATTTTAATCAAGGGTTATTGAAAGTGCATATTAATAAAGGTAAATATGTAGAGGAGATTAACAAGAGGCTTCTCATTTTTAGAGCCCATATCGGGTTAAATAAGTCTGACTGGGTTGAATGAGGTAATATTGGTATGATAGAATTAAGACACAAGTGAAACTTGGTATTTATTGGAAAGTAGTTATCATTTGTTCTGCTGAATGCAAAAAGGAAACCAATAAAAGGACAGGGAATTATGTCTTAAAAAGCCCAGAAAATATGTAACAAATAAATTCTCACATAAGCTTTTATAAAGATCCATTTCTAGATTAAAGTTAGTATTACATGTAGTCCCAGCTACTGGAGAGGCTGAGACAGAATTGCTTGGACCTGGGAGGCAGAGGTTGCAGTGAGCCAAGATCGTCCCACTGCACTCCAGTATGGGTGCCAGAGTGAGTCTCCATCTCAAAAACAAACAAACAAACAAACAACAACAGAAAAGTTGGCATTCCATGGAACCACACATACATAGGCATAATGTAAGTAAATAAAGTTTTATTGGCTTTTTCAGAAACATCTAAGAATTATACACCACATGAATATTTTGTATGTCAATATACATGACCTGAGAAGCTTTTTGCTTTTCCTTGTGTGTTTTGAAGTATTTTAGAAACTATTTTAGGAGTGTTTTCAAAGCTAAAGCATTTTACCCTTTGTAACATTTGAATATTTGATATGTGTAAATAATTTGAATGCACTAAAGGCTGAATTTAATTAACTACAATCTGAATGAATAAAAATAAAGAATAAAAGTATATAACATAATTTGAGATAATAAAACATACTGTGTAAACATATAGTATTAGGACGGAATTTCTTGTTTAATTTATGAATTGAGACTAAAAGAAAAAAAGTCCTAATTTATTTTGTTGTAATTTTGTGGGGGAATAAATGCATTTCATTGCAAATAACTGTATGGAATTAAAGTGTTAAATAGAATATACCTTATAAGCCAGTATATGTTTGAACAAATCACTCTGGCATTTTATAGTTTACTCATTTAGTCACTCACAAATCATAAATTACATTCCTACACATACAAAACTCTGTACTAGTTGTGATTAGCTTTTACCTATTCCTTTCTATTCTACATCAGACACTCTATTAGAAGCCTATTTTTTCACACACATGAAGACTGAGATTTAGGTAAATCATTTGTCCAGGATCACATAGCAAGAAGTGATATAAAACAGATTTGAACCTATGCAATTTAATTTCAGAGTTGACTACACATAAACATTATATATACTTTCTAGGACTTGACACAGTCTCTCAAAAGACTTACAATACTGAAGTAGAGAATAGAATTATAACTAGAAAATCTTGAAAATAAGGGAAGTATGTATTAGTATGCAAATCTTAATCAATTTTTTTAACAAAGCACAAAGAGAGAAAGAAATTTTGGGGAAATAGTGTAGAAGTGATGAGTATTCACAGAGTCAGATTTGAGTTCCATCTTGTATCAATCACTTACTTGATGAGAAATTTTGGGCAAGTAATTTAACATTTCTAAGCCTCATTTTTATTACCTCTAAAGTGAGACTATTAATACCTACTCCATGGGACAGATTTGAAGATTAAGTAAAACGACACACAAGGCCAAAGCAGCATAGCAAAGGCTTGGAGAACTGAACTATGACATAGACTACTGGAAATATCTCAGATTAATCCTGAGTGGAACAAGTATGGGACACACAGAAAGCAGCACAGGAAAAACTTTAAAAACTGAAAAGTTATTGGAAACACAAATAGCAAAACATCAAAACAGTGTATGCAGTCTGAGTTGAACAATGTTGATTTCCTGCTAAACAAAACCAGGAAACTCCACAGCAGTTCTCCAGAGAATTTACCGGGACCAATAATCTCACAACATAGTTTTAAAGTTTACTCAAGATCTAAAGAACAAGAAAAATGTTATTTATTTCAAAGTTATTTGCAAGAGGAAAGGCTATAACTAGTACAAATCCCAACCCCAAGATAAATAAGATGTTGAAATTATCAATGAAGTCTTAAAGCAGCTATAATAACCATATTCCTTGAGATAAAAGTAATAATCTTAAAATAAATGGAAGGATAGAAGGTCTCAGCAGAGAGTTAGAAACCATAAAATACAAATGGTAACTTTAGAACTAAAAAGAAATCTAATATTTGTAAAGAATTATTGAATGAGGACCATATCAGAATGATGATCACAGTGAAATGTCAGTGAACTCAAAGAAAGATTAATAGGAATTATCAAATCTGAAGATTAGAAAGAAAATGCATGAAAAAGAAGCATAAATGAAGTTTCAGGAGCCAATGGGACAGCGTAAAATGTATAGTATTTGTGACTTTGAAAACCTAGATGAAGAGGAGAAAAAGAATAAGGCAGAAAAACAAACAACAAAACCTGAGCAAAACCTGGCCTAATATTTCCAAAACCTGGTGAAAGACACAATTTACAGATTTACTTCTTGGTGAATGCCAAAGAAGAAAAATTCAGAAAGGCTATGCTCATACAGAGTGTAATTAAGTTGCTGAAAAATCAAATAAACTTTGAAAATACCCTGAGAGAAACAAGACATTAAATATAAGACAACAATGACGTGAAAATCTACAATTTCTCATCAGAAACCGCAAAGGCCAGAAGACAGAGAAATAATATGCTCAAATGGCTGACATATAAGAATGTCAACCCAGAATTCTATATACAGAGGAAAGATCCTTTACTTAGAAAAGTAGAACAAAGGTATTTTTTAAGGATGAAAAATTTTTGGGAGACATGCTTTAATGAAGTGCTAATGAAGGTTCTTCAACCAAAATGGAAATGCTACCAGAAAGAAACATCAAGAATGAAGGAAATGATAAATATTGAACAGATGTAGTGGATTATTTCTTTCCAGAAGTGTTTATTAAAATATGTAGAACAATTTAAAGCATAAATTATATAATCAAATAGGGGGAGGTTTAAAATGTATGTAGATACAATACTTATGACAACTATAACATAAAGAGGAGATAGTAAAATGAATAATATCATTGTAACTCTTTTATATTTTATGTAAAGTAGTAAAACGTTAACTCTGTGGAAGATTACTTATGTGTATTTCAATCCCTAGTACATTCATTAAAAAATAATACAAAGAGATATTGTAAAAGTCAGTAGATAAGTTAAAATTGTTTACGAAAAATATCCAAATAATCAAAAAGAAGGCAGAAAAGAGAGCAAAATACCAAGGATACAAAGAGAAAACAAACCTAAATCCAATATTTCAATGTTATGTTAAGTACGAATGGTCTAAAACTTCAAATAAAATATATTATTAGATTAGATTTAAAAATAAAAGCAATACATATACCTTAAATATAATGATATAGACACGTTAAAGTACAAGTATAAAATAAGTTACATTTTAATATCAAAGTATATTTCAGAGTAAAAATAATATGACCAGGTATAAAAGTCATTTCATAACAATAATGGTTTCAACTAATCAAAGGGACATAACAATTCTAAACACCTACACCTTTAATAACATTACTTAAAAATACATAAAAACTTAATGGAACTGCAGAAGATTTAGACAAATTCACAGTTAACAAATACTTCTTTCTCAAAAATTGACAGACTATGCTGTCAGAAAATCAGCAAAAATATAGTAGACTTGGATAACACTATCAACAAACTTGAGGTTATCAACATTTTTAAATATTTGTAGAACACTATACAAAACAGCAGCAGACATGAATTCCTTCAAGCGCAAAATATAGAATATTTGCCAAGACAGATCATATTTTGAGACACAAGACAAACCTCAATAAATTTTTAAAGATTTGTCAGACAAATTATGTTTTCTGACAATGAAATTAAACTCGAAAATGGTAATAGACAGATCTTGAAAAACCCACATACATTTTAAAATTTTAAAAACTTCAAATAAAATGACTTAAAAAGAAATATTTAAAAAAAACAAAAAAATTGAACTGAATAAAAATATAAATGCCCATACCAAAATTTGACGGATGCAGTTTAGCAGCAATTGGAGTAAAATAATAGCATTAAATTTTTATTAGAAAAGAAGAAAAGTCTTAAATCAGGCATTTAACGTTAGGCATTAGCAAATTTTTCTGTATAGGTTCAGATGTTAAATATGTAAGCCTTATTAAGTCACATGGTCTCAATCACAGCTACTCAACTGCCATTTTAGTACAAAAGAAGACATAGACACTACATAAATAAATGTCCATGACCAAGTTCCAATAAAACTTTATTTACAAAAAGTAGAGAGCAGACCAGATTTGGGCACAGTTTGCCAATTGTTGACACTCACCTTAAAGACCTTTTTCATGCCCAAAGCATGCAGAAGGTAGTGAAAGCAGCGGTGGCCCTTCTGGTGCATCCACTGCAGAATGCCAGCTCCGGCATGGGAGGCGCTGGGGCTGCACGCTCTGTGAAGCAAGTGGGAGCCAGGAACAGGCTAGAGTCCCGCCCTCTTCTGAGTTGGCAGTCAGTTGCCACTCAGCTGCAGCTGCGGACCCAGCATCCTGTGCTCTTAGGGACCCGGGAAGCCCACCTGCCCCTGTAGGCTCGGAAGTGCCTGTTTCCACTGCTTGGCCTCTCCCTGCTTTTGGCGCCCGGTCCAATTTTGGAGCAAAGTTGAAGCCAAGCTTTGGTGTTGTGGCAACTTGGCTGGGTGTCCGTGTGCTTTGGGGTGGTGCTGACACGCCAGCCTCCTGCCCCCCATGCCTCAGCCCCCTCTGGACTTTGGGCATCAACAAGCACAGGAGGGAGCCTGAGGGGGACTGAGGGCGGCAGCGTGGTGCCAGCCTGCAGGTGGCCCTGGGCATGAACAGCCTTGACCCAGTGGACCACATGGTGGAGGCAGACAGGTTCAGGTTCATGGGTGGAAAGGGGCCGTCCTGGGTGAAGCCCCATCTTCAAGCCAGGGATGGGCTGAAGCCTCGGGGCTGGGCTGACAGTTCCAAGTGAAGTCTGCCGGCCTAGGGTGCTTTGCATCATGTTTATGTATAGTAAAAGCACAGTTCATTTTACTTGAATTAGATGTCTACCTCAAAGATATTTTACCATAATAAAACAGTGTGCTTCACTCAAAGTTGGTTCACTGCATTCTTAACACATTATGTTTAACAGACTCATTTGGAGTTGAAGGTGAAGAACAATGGCGAGTTGATTTTATGATGAACGTTGTACTCTGATTATGATGTCTAGGGTAGGCAAGACATACTAACTGAAAATTAAAATTACTAATATAAGGAAGGAAATAAATAACAGCCAAACAACCATATAGGCTAGAATTCTACCCACGTTCGTAAGAAAAATACTATAGACTTCTGTAGCCAAGAAATATTTATTGAGGTTCTTCTGAAACTATGGTTCTTCTGAAACTTTTAGAGTAGGTGTAATTTGTATAATCATGCTGAGGTAAGAAAGAAAAAGATATTCAAGGTTGGAAGAAAGGAGTGAGTTTGAGAATAGTGAGTGCTATGGAGAACATGTTTAGGGTGTTTTCAGTGGGTAAATAGGATTATTCCACAACTTTGTTTGCTGTAGTCCTCATTTTGGTTATCATATGACCTTTGAAGATCGAACAAATTTCACACAGGCAGCATCAGCAATGTAATTTTAGCAAATTAACCTCAAGTGAGAGGAAGGAGAGGAAGCATCCTCGTATTCAAAATAATCCCTCTAAAAACTCCATTCTCTTCAACAGTGGGCACGGTGGAACAGAGCAGTGACCAATAAATATTTGTTGAATAAATAAATGGTAAACATAAAACACACATAACAAACACATTTATTGCTTATCAAAATTCTAATGACATAATTATGAAAACATTTATTTAAAGTTAGTACTCTGTGGAAATGTAAGCTCCCATTGGAGCATGAATTTATTTTTCTACTCTTCAGCACCATACAACAAATGTTTAGTTTAGTGCCTCATCCATGATAGGGACTCTATAAATATTTCCAACATGAAAGAAAAAAAGAATGGCTGAGTAAAGGAAAAAAACAGTATTGTTCAAACAATGGCACCAGATAGAACTAAATTTATTTTCTTTCTTTTCTGGTGAAGGGGTTGTTTTGTTTGTAATTTGTTTTAAAATAGAATAAAATATGCAATAATTAAATACAATAAAGGCAAATGGAGAGAAGTAAAATTTTTACCATTTTTATGTATTGTAAACAGTTTTGCATTTAAGATATATACACAATACCACAAGAATAAAAGAAGGGAAGAAAGTGGAAATGAAAAGAAAATAATTAGTAACAAATATTTACAATAAAGGAAGGAAGACTCAAAATTTAAAGAGGTGACAAATTTTCTTTCTTCTGTTTTAATTCTTTTAAGTTATTACTAGCTATATTGGTAACAGAGGCATAAATTGAGGTAATGATAAATGATGAATATCCAAAAGCCTTTTTAAATTGTAAAACATATTAACTTTAGATAAAATATGTAAATGTACCAATAATATTTTTGTAAATGTTCACTATACTGTATTTCATTTGTTCCTATCTACAAAAAGTGACTATGAAGTATTATCTTAAATAATCTAAGGAAAATAATATACACAGTTCTCTATCAGCAAGGGTGGGAGATACATGAATTTTTTCAGACTTATCAGAGTAAGGAAATGGAAAACTATAATTTCCAGGTAATTAATTGCTAATGTAATTACCTGGAAAAAGGTTTATAACTTGTTCCTCCAGAAAACACATTTTTTTATCCCCTCATAATGAAAGAAAATTTTACAAGTTTTAAAAACTCTTTTTTTTAATTTAATTTTATTTTATTACTATTTTACTTTAAGTTTTAGGGTACATGTGCACAATGTGCATGTTTGTTACGTATGTATACATGTGCCATGTTGGTGTGCTGCACCCATTAACTCGTCATTTAGCATTAGGTATATCTCCTAATACTATCCCTCCCACCCCCTCCCCACAACAGTCCCCGGAGTGTGATGTTCCCCTTAATATTTTTCCATTTACACATTATTCAGCTCCTTCACATTACCGAGAAATCCCCAACATTTACCAATCTTTCATCTGAAAACATTTATTGCTATTGGCTTAAAATTAGCACTTAGAAATTTTAATAAGTAAAATTGAGTTTAAATGTGAAAACTTACTACATAAATATTAAATAAACATCTAATGTGGACTCTATCAAGAACCCCCAAAATGTTACGTATTTTTCTGAATATATGCTTTGCTTATTTTAAGATATTTTTTAAAAATTAAAAATATAAACAAGAGAAAGATCTGTCATTTACTATAAAATCTTAAAGTATATTGCATATTAATTTCACTATTTGTATCTATGAATATGCGTATATACTATACACACCTATATAGATATACCATATTTTTTCATATCCTCACAAAGAAAAATTTGTCCATATTTTAGGACAAAAGCAATAAGCATGAGCTTATTGGTCCTCTGTTTCTTAATTATGTGTATCTACCATGTGTCCACTTTTATATTTGATTTTTAAACATTTTCTTATCCATTGTAATTTAGTAATATAAAGGGTATTATATCAAAGATTAACTCTTAAAAATGATCATAACTAATATTTACCAAATTTGTTACATGTTTTGCTGTTCTAACTTCTATATCAAAGGAACACTACAACTTAGTGACTTAAAATCATCATTTAAATTTGTTCATAATTGCATGACTCAAGAATTCAAGGAGAACTTAGCTGTATATTCAACTCTGGTACACATGAAATTAGCATGGTACCTGGGGCTGGAGGACCTACTTCAAAGTTGGCTTCTTCACTCACAGTCTGACTCTCTCGTGCCCCTTGGCCTCTATATTTTTCAACATGATGTTTCTCTTCCAAGACTTCTTCATGGACTTGGACTTTTCACAGCATGGTAATTTCAGGTCAGTTATTTATATTGGCTTACTTTCCTTAGAGCTAACATTTCAATAACAACTATTACAAGTTATCTGGACAGATATTGAATCACTCATATATTGTTGGTGAGAATATAAAATGGTATAGACACTTTAAAAATTAGTTTTGCAGTCGCTGTTACAAAACTAAACAATCAATTTTCATGAAATCCAACACGTTCATTCTTGAGTATTTAACCCAGAAAAAAATGAAAATTTATATTCACACAAAAACCAATAAAAATAAAAATTTATGATCACACAAAAACGTTCATCTAACCTTTATTCATAATAGTCAAACACTGGGTATACACCACATATGCGGTAGTACATTTTTTACCATGAAATGCCCTTCGACACTAAAATAAAATTGATGAATGATGCAAAAACTTAGAAGAATCTCTAGAGAATTATGCTGTGTGAAAAGATCAGTATCAGAATTTTGCATACAGTAGAATCCAATTTATAAAACATTATTTGAATGACAAATTATAGAAATGAAGAACATATTAGTTATTTACAGGGCTGAGAGATGAGGAAAGAAATGGTATGAGAATTTATTATAAAAAAGTGACAGAGGAATCATTGTGGTGCTGGAACTCTTCTGCACCTTGACTGCGGTGGTGGCTACACAAGCCTGCACATGTTTTAAAATTTCATAGAACTTAATAGAAACTTGTGCAAATAAATCAGTACTTGTAAAACTGGAGAGAGCTGAATAAGATCAGTTCATTTTACTAATGTCAATATCCTGGTTATGGTACTGTACTGGTGTTAAAAGTTGTTACCATGGGAAAAAACTGAATAGGATACATTGAATGTCTCTATATTAGTTCTTAAAACTGCATGGGTCTACAGTTATTTCAAAATAAACATAATTAATTTTAAAAATCAAAGCCAAAATGTACAAATGTATATGTAAAAATGTTTTATTATTTTAAAATAATGCATTTTAATATCACAAATGATAAAAGGATATTTCTTGTCAGCTTTACATTCAACACAAAATTGGTTGCTTAGCCATAAACATAAGAAAATATAGAGAAATAAAATTCATTAGAAATGAAAACAAAAATATCTATGCTCCCAGATGTTACGATTCTAGACAGAAATAAAATTCAAGTTTACAAAAAGTTTACAAAAGCAAGTAATTAAAATTAATAAAGTTAGGCAAGTTTGACATACACAAGGGCAATATACAAAAATCAAATGATGTCTGAACTTTAAGAATAGTATCAAAAATAAATTATGAATAAATCTAACTAAGGTTCTACAAAAGCTTTTTAAATGAAATTATACCATATTATATATTGAAAGAAATGAAACAGGATATAAAAAGTTATATCATATTCATAGGAAAAGATATTACAAAGATGACAAATGTCTCTAAATTGAGATATAGATTTAATGTGATTCTATTTATAATCATAACAATATATTTTTTCTACTTGACAACTTTATTCTCAATTATTTGGAAAAGTAAAGGGCCAAGAAAAACAGAAGAATTCCTGAAAACAGACAAGGAAAAAGCAATTCTAGTTTTAAATATAACGACTTCTTCTAAAGCTATAAATATTTAGGACAGTGTGGAAATTGTACAAAAAAGGCAAATAAAAAATTACAGAATAGAAAGCTACAGACCTATGTATTTATGCAAGATGTATATAACAGAAGTGTTTGTGCAAATCAGTGGAACTGGATAGACTATTTAAGTATTTATGGATTACTTCATTATATAGATTTTTCAAATTAAAACAACATTCATACCTTAAGCAAAACGAATTTCACATGGCTTAATGGATAAAAAATGATACATTGAAATGCATTAAATTTAAGTACTTATATTCATCAAAAGACTCATAAAAACAAAGTGAACACCAAACCCTATGAATCTGAAAAGATATTTGAAACACATTTAGCAGTCATGAATTCAAATTTGGAAAATATGAAGAACACCTAAGATAAATAACAAAAAGGTAAATATTACAATGGAAAAGTGGACAAGGAAAACTGACAGAGCATTTCATCAAAAATCGAAATATAAGTGGTCCATAAACAGTAGGAAAATGACCAATTTTATCATAAAAATGAAATACAATGAAATAGCAATGCATGCCTATCACATTGGTTGAAAAGGATGTTGAACAACAGAAGCTCTTTTTTCCAGTTTTAAATTGATACATAATAATTGTATATATTTATAAAGTGCATATGATATTTTGATACATGCATACAATCTATTATGATCAAATCAAAGTAATTAGAATATCCATCACCTCAAACACTTATCATTTCTTTATGTTGAGAACCATCTTAATCTTTTGAAATATTCGATAAATTATTGTTAACTATAGTCACCCTACTGTGCTCTCAAACACTAGAGTTTACTCCTTCTATTTAACTGTATCTTTGTACCCATTAACCAACCTTACGCCTCTCTTCCCAACACTTTCCAGCCTCTGGTTATGATCATTCTACCTTCTACTTCCAGGAGATAAACTTTTGTAGCTTCCACATATGAACGACAATATGTACCATTTGTCTTTCTCTGCCTGGCTCACTAAATGTAACATAATGACCTGAAATTCCAATTATGTTGTTGCAAATGACATGATTATATTCTTTTTTTATGGCTGAATACTATGCCATTATGTATGTATACCACATTTTCTTTATTTATTCATCATTGTTGGATACTTAGGTGAATTTCATATCTTGGCTATTGTGAATATAGCTGCAGTAAACATGGGAGTACAGACATCCCTTTACTATAGCAATTTATATATATATAGATATATATATATCTAGCAGTAGGGATTGCTGCAAAGATCTATCTTTAGTTTTTTGTGGAACCTGCATACTATTTTCCCTGGTAGCTGCACTAACTTACATTCCTACCAACAGTACACTAGCATCCCCCTTTCTCTGCATCCTCACTAGACTCTCCTTTCCACAATGTTTATTCTTGCTGCCTTTGATATCTTTTTAGAAAGTTCACTATTAACTAATTTTTGTATGTTGATTTTATACTATGAAACGTTATGGAATTGGTTTATGTGTTGTTAACAGTTATATGTTAGACTGTTTAGTTTATTCTGTGTTTAAGATCATGTCATATGCAAACAGGGACAATTTGACTTCCTTCTTTCCAATTCAGATGCCTTTTGTTTCTTTCTCTTGTCTAACTGCTTTAGGTTGACTTCCAGTACCAAGTTGAATAATGGTGAAAGTGAGCATCCTCGTCTTTTTCCAGATCTTAAGCAAAGTCTTTCGGTTTTTTTCCTGTTCAGTATGGTATTAACTGTGGGTTTGTTACATATGGACTTTACTGTTTTGAGGTCTGTTCCTTCTATACCCAGTTGAAAGTTTTTAATCATGAAGAGATATTAAATTTTGTTGAATGATTTTTCAACATCAGTTGAAATGATTACATGATCTTTTCTTCTTCATTCTGTTAACATAATGTATCATTCATAGTTTGCATATATTGATATGCAAACTAATGGTCAGTGATATTTTTATTGTGTTGTTGAATTCAGTTTGCTAGTATTTTGGTGAGAATTTTTGCATCTGTGTTCAATAGGGACATTAGCCTGTAGTTTTCTCTTTGTTATCTTCTTTTCTGGGTTTAGTGTCAGGGTAATTCTGGCCTTAAAAAATAAGTTTGAAAGTATTCCTTCCTACTTAATTATTTGGAACAGATGAGTAGAATTATTTTTCTTTTTTTTTAATTATTATTATACTTTAAGTTTTAGGGTACATGTGCACAATGTGCAGGTTAGTTACATATGTATACATGTGCTATGCT